>NW_004797453.1:529777-531188 GCF_000002075.1 Aplysia californica
AAACAACTGCATAAATAAGCAGATGAGAAAGATAGAGAAGAAGACAATAGGAGATCGATTTATAAATCAACTTGTGAACGGATGCTGCGATTGAAGAAAAAATAATCACCTAATGAGTACACACACATGCACTCACGAGTACGGGTAATTAGATTATGACGTTTGTTTTGATATTTTTCGTTCTTTATTTTATTGTTATCAGTTGTTATTTGTTGTTATCTCGACAAAGATAAACACCGAAATTGAAAGTAACAATTTATTGAGAAAAAAACAAACAACCAACCAAATTAGTACGTTTGTGTTGATATTTGTGGTTATTTTGTTGTTGATTGTTGTTATTTGCTGTTATCAGTTGTTATTTGTTGTTATCAGTTGTTATCTGTTATCTGTTAAATTGTCATCTCGACAAAGACAAATACCCCACCAGTATTTATCTTTGTCGTGATAACAACAAATAACAAAAGATGACAACAAAAAACAACTGACTACCTTAAAAACCAAGTAAAAGTAACCAAATTAGGACGTTTGTGTTGATATTTGTCGTTATTTTATTGTTATCAGTTGTTCGGTTTGGGAGGGGGGGGGGTATATTCTGCAGTGGGCTAAATGCCAGTCTGTTATAACAGCGTTTTTAGTGCAAGCCATGACGTAATATAGCGTTCTGTGTTAATGTCGCTTTTGTTCTCGGCGTTTTAGCTCGTCCATAAAATTACCCCACCTAACGTTTACAAATCCCATCACGCTAACCATAAGAAACAATATGTGTCACGACGCTGTGGAAACAGGTGCTCGTCATTTTTTGGGCATGCTGAATTATTGGTGTCACCTGAAAGCTTGTCCATTAATTGTCTTGCTTTTGGTGGAAAAATATATCAATTTTTTGTCTTTAATAGAAGTAGAGATATCTACGATTGATGGAGATCGGGGTTGCCTGGTTTCTGAAGTGAAATTAGCGAGAAAATAGCCGTCAAAGTTGAGTAAATTCTATAGCTTGAGAGTCATTGGAAACTGAATAAAATATTTACATGTTCGTTAAAATCCACACAGAAATGTGTTTTTAAATGGACATAAAAGATATTGAGCCAGAAATCCAAAATTCGATGTAAATGGCTACACTGACGGGAGAGTGCTGTTTTCTTCTATTTCATTATTTTGATGAGGGCCTGATTTCACCACGATGCTTCCCATATCATCCCAAGTGTTCTGTTCCATAGAAGTAAGTGAAAAGGAACAGAGGGAGCAAGGTCAACAATAATGACTTTAAGATAATAACTGGGATGAGTTAACTTACATTATACTACTATTAGTCAACTCGATAATACATTTCGCCTCTATACCAGATCCTGGCCGGCTTGTAAAGCTGAAATGAATTTCAGAAAATGGTTTTTGTTGCGAAATTGTTCTTTCCCTG
>NW_004797453.1:534970-561485 GCF_000002075.1 Aplysia californica
AGTATTCAGAAAGAGACAGAGAGAGAAAGAAGAGGGGAGGAGTTGATCTTGCGAGAACTTCCGGGCGGGTGAGAATAGCCACTTTAGACTTTAGCCACTTTCTATATTTATATAGGCCTCGTACAGCAATATTTGGACAGAAACACTAGATCTATAGTGCGTATAGACACTCCCCCCAAAAAAACCCAAAACAAACAAAAAAACACACACACACTCAAAAACCCAAACTTTTTAGGCCTACACAACCGTACAATCACAAATGTCATACAAACCAACATTGTATTTTTTATTCGTTATAGATCTATCGTGATCATAGTTGCGTTTCTGTATTTTTATTTACCAGTAAAGCGGAAGTTACAGGGCTGTGTCGAAGGGTCAAGGTCTTTTGTTAACAAGTTCAGTATCAATGTTTGTTGACGTTCTCATCCGCACGTGCGACTGTAACTGAAAAGCCGGTACCTGACAAGGGGGCATTCATGTGACCTGTCGGCTTCATCAACCTTCTCGACTGCTGTGTTCATTTTTGGTATTGATCTTTTGATAGATGTACAAGACTGATTAGCCTAGACTCCAGTGACTGAGATAATGTCATAAATGTGATGGCACCAGTCATTGAGTTGAGTCATTGTCATTGGATTAATCTTGATCTCATTGAATCATATGCTAGATCTATATCTAGAATCTAGATCTAGATCTAGATATTAGATTAGATCTAGACTAGATCTAGAATCTAGACCTAGAATCTAGATCTAGATCTAGATTTAGATCTAGATCTAGATCTAGATTAGATATCAAGATAATTTAATATTTTGAAGGGAACCGTGGAATGTGTACTGTCCACTGTCTTGTTTAAACAGGGATATAAAGGATGGTAGTGTCAATTGCCACCGAGTGACGCGGTGGCAGTTGACAAAAATTGACTTTTTGTCAATTGCCATCGAGTAAATTGGAGCTCTTTTGCGTTGGTGGGTAGATCTAGATATCTAGCTTATTGTGCTCTAGTGGACAGTTGACAGTGTTGTGTGTTCGCCTCTCTGTCCCTCTGTGTCAGTGTGTGTGTGTTTTCCTGACCCCTGTCCCCCGATTTATGTTCCCCGATATAACATGAATTTCTGCTTGAGTTTGTTTGCGTTTTGACCTTCTACTTCTAGAATTGCCTGTGTTGGTTCTACACGAAAGTGTAGGCTAAGGCTAGCCTAGATCTAGATCTAGGCCTACGTCTCATTGAAAACACGCCAAGTTGGCACTGTAGCTCTAGACTAGATGCTCGTCCAATGAAATTAGTTGAGAACAAATTGACCCATCAGACACACATTATGTATAATGCTAAATAGATAGTGTTGTTTTCAGACTTGACACCGCTTCACTCGGTGGCAATTGACAAAAAGTCAATTTTTGTCAATTGCCACCGCGTCACTCGGTGGCAATTGACGCTACCTCTAATATATAAACTAAACTTATTCAATGTTGCATTACTAAATTACATCATGTACATGTGCATATTGTACAGACACATATTGCAGTCTGTTATCTGCCCTAGAGTCTAGAGTACGGAATATATGGTACATGTTTTCTCTAATGGAACTTTGTCTTTGCAGCACTGCAAGGAGTTTAAGATGTCTAGATCTAGATATTAGATGTAGATCTAGATCTCTAGATCTAATTTTTAAAGTGAAATCTAATGAGATCTAATTGGCACTGGTATTATTTTAGTTTCACTCTTATGACTTTGTCTCATGTTCAGATAGATCTAGATTTAGATCTAGATTCTAGATGTCTAGATCTAGATCATCTTGTTCATTATTATAGTTTTTACGAAGTGTATACAGACCCGGTAACCGGGAACAAAGTCATGAAGTATACAGCCCCGATAGGGGAACTGTTTTGTGATTTCGGAAAGTGTTTCAGCGTCCAGACCCGGTCAATGTGTGTGAGAGAGAGAGAGAGAACAGGGGGAAGTGCTAGCAAAATGTATATGACATGACCCAGTTGGCAGGAGGGAAAGAGAGAAAGATAGAGTGGGAAATAGGTGGGGAGAAAGAAAGACAGAGACGAACAAAGAAAAAGAGAAGGCGAGTGATACTCAGAGGAGAGAGAGAGAGAGGCAGAGAAATAGAGAGGATGACTGCTCGATTGAAGTTATGACATTGTTCTTTTCTTAAAATTATGATTCCTCCAACTCCAAAATGGTGGAAAAAGGATTGTTCATCGAGAAGACATCGGCAATCTTCATTTAGATCAAGATCTAGGCAAGCCTCGAAACTACATCAATAAATCAATGATTTATGTCTGTCTGTCTAGATCTAGAAGAACCTAGGTCTACCCTGAGCCAAGAGGGCGCTGATACTTTCCGAAATCACAAAAGAGTTCCCCTACCGGGTCTGTATACTTTATGACTTTGTTCCCGGTTACCGGGTCTGTATACACTCCCTAGTTTTTATAGCATTTTCATCTGTTTTACACAAATTTTAGCTAAAAACATCTGTCTCAGACACATATTAAGTACAGCGAGCACCTAGCACACCTCTGTGATTGGCCCAAATATAGATGATTTCCACCATCTATTTTTGTTGTTTTCCAGTTTCCCCAAAGACTCTTGGGTTTCCCTCGCCAGTTACTGTTGACTTGATCTCGTTGTTTGATCTTGTTTGGTATGGTTTTGTGTTATCTTTTATAAACAATCTCAGTGATTCTCGTTCCATAAATTTAACTTCTCCTCAAAGTCAAAGTTTTACACACACACACACACACAAGCCCATATGCACATACACACGCACACACACACAAGCACGTGCACCCATAGCCCAAGCAGCTGGCAATGAAACCTATAGTGACGTAGCCCATCGCGGGCTAAGCGGCCAAGTGGGCCCGCAAAGGTGAGATCTAGTGAACCGGCGAAAGAAGCCCCGGAAGATAACAAAAATAGATGGCGGAAATACGTCATCTATATTTGGGCCAATCACAGAGGTGTGCTAGGTGCTCGCTGTAGCTTCATGTGAATTAAATCTGTGCTGTCATTCAGAATTCGCATAAGTTTAACTATATATAATTAAATATATACCACTGATAATTTTAGATCTATGTCTACCTCAATGACCGTATCAATTTTGACCTATCTAAATCTTGTCAGTCTAGAAGCGAGTATGTAGATTTAGCTGGTACAGCTATCTTTCTTTCATACCTGTACTAGATCTCTATATTTGATTCAGGTAGTTTTATCATTGTAAATTAGTAATTCGGTCAACCTATTGTAATTTGACAGTTTTATGACCTGACTACACGTGGCTCCTGTTGTTTTGCAATGGTGTTAGTCAGAAAAGTCATCCATAATCATCTTAAGTTAGATTATTATAATATATTTGGACTCTGCAGTCTGTGCAGTTCAGCTAGATGTACCCAATGCTACCATAGAAATGAAATACAATCGTATAATTTTTACTAGGTTTTGGAATTTAAATTTTAGACCTATCTAATCATGGAACATGTATTCCTTTCAGCAGTACACATATTTTGACCCTTTACGTCTGAGATAAAGGAGGAAGTTAACTCCAGCATGGCACAGGTCCTCCGTCAGTGTGTGGTGACTTTTGTCCGTCTGGGATCCACCAAAGTTGCTCATTCTACCCCAGGCATTAGGCTGAATAATCACAGGTAATGTTTTAGTTGCCTTCGGTCTTCAGTATCTTCTGATAGAGTTGTCTGCTTTGTAAAATGATTAACAAGAAGTCATGTATGGGTATTTTTTTATGTCAGTGAATACCCCTTTCATTGTGCCAATACTTGGAAGGATTGTGAGAGCGAGAGACTGGACCATGAGTCTCTTGTCGGCTTTACATCACTGTTATTGTATAATAATATGTACATAACACTAATATATTGACTTGATTGTTACAGTATTCAGTTTTGTCAAAATGCTGTGGAATCAGGCACTCATCGGTTTCTAGGATATGGAGTTATTGACCTGGTACAACATTTACCCTTTCACAACAAGGGGGTTTTCCTCACCTGAAAAGGACCCTTTCAGATTCTGCCTACCCTCAGACAAATGAAAGATTTTGAGTTCAATTTTCAATATTAGCCACATGTGTATAAAAATAAAGGGGAAATGATGACATGCTGCTAAAAATGATTAATTCTTCAGCCTGAGATTTTAGTTTTGATTATTACAAAAGTATGTGTCCTTTTGAAGCAGGAAGTGGAGAGCCATGAAACACGACTCATGGTCCAGTGCTAGGAGTAACACAAGTAGTGAAAGAGTTGATGCTTCTTCCTTTGTTTTGCTTATGATGAAAAAGAATGACCATTAACCTTTGATAGAAGTTGAGATATTTGCTGTTGAATTTGGTCAAGGTCGCCTTTTAGTGACATCCAAAGCTTGAGCGTCTTTGGAAACTGCAGATTTATGTTTTTTGTGCCTTTTGATCAAATTAGTTCAGTAAAGTCCTTACACAGCAATGTGTTTTTGGATGGACGTAAAAGTAAAAGGCGTTGAGCAAAAAAGACAACTGGACTAAAATTGTCCAACTGGCAGAAAAATGTGTTTCTTTGATTTCATTACTCTGATGAGTGCTTGATTTCACCATGCTGTGGCACACATTCATTTCTTGTAGCTGCTGCTCGTATAAACATGATTCAGTCTTGAGAGGATGATTTATGGTCTGGTATGTTGTGCTCTTTCTTCTTCTTTTCAGTATATCTGTTACCAAAATCTGTTTCCTAGCGAAATGTGGTCACTATTGTGCTCTGGGCCCCAACTGAGCTCAACTCAACTGATGTGTTTTTGAACACCAAGATGTATATTTTTGTCATAGATGGTTTCCAGTAGTTATTGGTAATTTTCAAGTCTTCTGTGTTCTAGAATGTTTTGTAATTGTAGCTAACAGATTTTTGTCGCGAGGGTTCCTTAAGCTATATTGACACAGTCCATCAGATGAGAGATCAGGGGTTTGAAATACAGGAAAAAATTTAATTCTCCCGATCCGGCTAAATAATGTTATGGTACCTTTTACCCATGCTACTGAGATTTGCCAAATTATGAGGTGATTAACGTTTTCTTCAATGCTTTCATTTCAGACTCTACTTGAAACTGTTAGGAGGTGGAGTTTTATGCCAGTTTTCCTTGTTCAGTTGGAAGGTTAGTTTTTATACAAGATTGAGCTGTAAAAGCTTGCTTTTTGGCCCAAGCAGTTACGAACATATTTGAATGTGCTTTATTTAGCCTGGACAAGATAAAATTTGGACTAGTGACTGATAGTCACTTGAAAGGAATGAAAAATGCATGTGCCCTTACCAGTACATCAATGATAAAATTGACCTGGTCAGGGTTTGATGTTTTGATGACTTGCTTTATGCTGTGTATGTTGAGCATTCACAGAAGTACCTATTTTTGGGCATATGGAATTATTGACTTAGAAGTACCTTTGTTAAAAAGTGTCGTCTTTTTGTGTGTGTGTATGCTATTTAAACATTTTTTTTTGGGGGGGGGGGAATGACAAGGTGACAGCTTTGATTCTCATAGACAGAGGTGGGACTATGTGACAATGTGAATGAACTGAATGGTCTAGCTTTGTGATGCTTTTTACCTTTTACAGTGATTAAAAAAAAACATTTTCAGCATACTATTGTCCTTTTTAATCAGTGTGCACAGCAATCATATCTCTGAGTAAGTACTTATGATGTTACAAACTTAGGTTTCTGGTGGTTTTATGTCATTGTTTGTTTCATTATTTTGTTCCAATATTTTGAAAAGTGGATCTAATCAGAAAGTATCCACTTTTTTGTATAAGCACATCCTTACACTTTTTCATTTTATTGTTTTGTCATTTTATAGGGTTCCAGAAAGCCTGATGTGGACTCCAGTGACTCTTGGATGTCTGAGCCCATCACGTCCCTTGATGAGTTGAAACAGGTCTGTAAACATTTGAGAACTCTCAGGAATTAAGAAATTATAAAATGAACCTTGATCTTACTACTGATCGAATCTTAAGTTTAGGTGTGCCCCAAGATTTTGATGACAGCAAGGCATGTCAGACTTTAGCTTTTGAAGGGGTGCAAACTTTTTTCCAAATATATATTTCTGGGCCATATTACAAATGAAATGTTCTACTGTTCTGAATTTAAAAAGTAGAGGATATAAGTTTCTCAATTGTACCAGACGTAATTATGAACCAACATTTTAGATTAGTTTAGACACAGAGGAAACTGTTGGAAAACTATGTCAACGTTACATTGCCTCAGAACTGTTTGTTGAAAGAGCACAAGTATAAAGTGCAATTTGGACAAAACAGTTCTGATACAACGATTAATGTATAATGAGATGAATTTACAATGAAGACTGATATTTGTCTTGTTAAAATGTGTGCATGATTGAATGGTTACAGTATATAATACTGATGGCTTTTTTCTCTGTTGGGCTTGTTTGGCAGAACGGAGATGACATGAAGTGCAAGATGGAAGCCATGATCATGCGGATTCAGTCTGAGTTTGTTCACGCTGTGGAGAAAGAGGAGTTAGAGGAGGGTGGGAAAAAGTTTCTAGTTGACAGGTGGCTGCGAGAGCAGGTAAAGAATGCATACTTATCTAACTGCCCTGTGAATATTTTTACCTTTATTAAAGAAAAAAATTGTCACCGAGCTTTGTCAGAAGTTTTTAAAAAGTTGCTTTACACCATGATGAGAGTTTAATTCAATTTTATTGCTTTATTTCATTGTTTTCTTTATTAGTGAGTCTGTATAAAGCTGTGCAGTAATTTTGATTTTCGATACATATTATGACAATCGCTGCTGCTTGAGACTATGATATTGAAGCTGTTAATTGTGGTTTTGTCTTATGATAGTGGAGCTGATGGTTGGAGGGTGTCACTGGTTGGTTGTACTTCTTTTTCCTCTTTTTTTTGGCGTCTCTTCTATCTTGCTCTTTCCCTGCACTGAATGACTGCTATTGTGTCAATGTGCTTCTTGTTTCTGTCACTCAAACCTCAGACTCAATTATATATATATATGGCTTTCCTTGTACTGACAATGTTTGTGTTCCACTCTTACACCGTACTGGTGTTTTTGGTGTAGGAATCAGGTGCTTTGCCATTGCATGTAGAAGATGTCAGTTTTATTCTTGTCGGGGGAAAATTTTGTCAAGTGTCTCCCTCTTTTTGCCAGGATGTTGAATCCATCTCAGCCTGGATTGCCACTAACAGGCCATCTGCTAAATCAATGATCTAAATAGTGTCTATTGCAGTTAAAACTTCTCTGGTTACGTCTTACACCTTGTTGTAAAAATAACATTGAGGAATTGTTGCTTCCCAGGGTGGTGGTGGAATTACGTGTGTCTTGCAAGACGGCACCGTGTTTGAAAAGGCTGGAGTGAACATCTCTGTGGTCAGTGGCATCCTGCCCCCCAACGCTGTGCAACAGATGAGAGCCAGGTGTGGGCCAAGTTATGTTGGTGCAAAGTTATTTTATTTGCGTTACGGGCTTGAAGTTGTGGAATCACATTTTCGAGATATATGAGAGCAAAGCTTGTTAATCCCTTTCCTGTTCAGTTCAGTCAGTACAGGCCAGTAAGATACGCAATGCTAGAGCTCAACCCAATTGAAACCGGCTGGACACTCGGCTTAGTTCTGCCTCAGGATTTCCTGAAGGGTAGGCTTGGACTTGGATGATAAAAATAGATTGCTGACATTCAGTTGTAGCCATGTTTTTATTTCAAGTGAGGAAATTGTTAGAGTAGCATTTGCTGTCAGAATTTATTTTTACGCCTATTTAACAAACAAAAATATGAAGATTATGTAGCGTCGATAGTCTAATAATTATGCTATCACACTCGTAATTGTGAGTTTGTGGGTTCGGATGTCTGGCTTATTGTGTCTTTTGGAAGGGCACTTTACACAAATTTTCTTCACTTTACCCAGGCGGGTCAGGTATCTGGTCATAGACAGCGAAAGATCTTGTCCGTATGTTAGTGTTTTAACGCCTGTAAAACAGTAGCTTGCACTGTATTTTTCCAAGGAACTTGAGTTTCTTTCAGAGTGCTATAAGGTCTGCTGGGGTATTAATATAGACTAAAGTGCATAGAGCTTGCTGTTGAGCGGGAATTTGCACAACGCAAATGCAATCTATTATTATTATTATTATTATTACTAGGAGGCTTCTTAGATTTATATGAGATAAGATAAGATACTTCTTTATTGTCCAGATCCTGACACATTGGTTTGGTGTTTCACCACGTGTACACTCACACACACACACACACACACACACACACACACACACACACACACACACACACACACACACACACACTCACTCGCACACACATGCACACACACACGTAGGCTTACAATCACATGCATAATATAAATGAGCAGCAATATAAACAATAATAATGGTAAGCTAGATACACACTCAGTGTTATTTTGATGCATGCTGTAAGGTCGTAAGTATACTTATACAAGATGGTTAAGATTGAAGCATTTTGATAGATGATGGTAAAAATGACCTTCTATATCTTTCTTTGTTACAAATCAGAAGCCTAGGTCTTTTTCTTCTGACTGATGTTTTTATTTGAGGGAACAAGGGATGTTTATTGTCTATAAAGATCGAATTAATTTTTTTAGTGCAAGCTGTTATGTACAATTCATCCAAGTAGGGGAATGTAGATGTTGAAATTTTACATGCTTTCCGTATTAGTCGATTTAATTTTTCTTTATCTTGTTGTCTTGTGTTCCCGGCCCATGCTCTTATACAAAAATTGATCATACTTTCTGTGGTTGAATGGTAGAACATGGACATCAATGTTTTATCAACTTTAAAATACTTAAGCTTCCTTAGAAAAAGTAGTCTTTTGTTAACTTTTTTATGCAGGAGAGAAGTGTGGACACGCCAGTTGAGTTTGTTGTCTATTGTAACACCCAAATATTTATAGTCGGACACTTGCTCGATGTTTTCACATTTAATTTCGAGTGGCTGCAGGGGCAGTTTCTTTATTCTAAAATGTGAACAGGAAGTTGAACAAATTGGCAGCCATTGTGGGTGAAGAATGTGAATAGGAAAAGGTTATACAGGAAGAGGTTGTGGGTGAAAAGAGACTTTAATGGAGGTTATAAGAGGCTACTAGATTACTCTGCTTCACTCATGTTTCTGAGAAGTAGCAGGAAGGAACTTTTCTATGCTGTCCTTAACACTATCGTCCTTTAATAAGAGTTATAAGTGTCAAAATATCAAGAGTCAAAACTGTTGGTCTTGCTGAATATTTCAAGCCTTTGATTTTAGAAAGAAAAATAGTTGAAAAAAGTTTTTCACTAATTTTGTCTTAATCGTGTTTTTAGCTTTTTACTTTTCTAAAGTTGATTGTTAATGAAGTTGTTTTGATCCACAGAGGAAAGAAAATGAAGGGAGCAAACCTCAAGTTTTTTGCTGCGGGCATCAGTTCTGTGGTCCATCCTGTAAGTCTTGGCCTTGTGGTTATTGGCGATGTGTGGTTATGGCGGGGATGGGATTTAGGAATGCCTTTACATTCTATTTCAATTGTTCCAGCTGAGTGGAATTTCTTTACCCTGGATGTCAATGCTTTTTGGTTCACAGTGGTATATATCTATTTTCTTGTCTAAATCTTCAACGTTTGTAGAGACCATGTGAAGCTATAAATGGCAATTGTTAACTTTATAGTAAGGTTTCTTACTTTTCCGTGAATGTTCTAGGGTGAAAAAAATTGATGACTTGTTTTTTTGTTTTCTTTGTTTTTGATTTTAGATAATTAGGGGATGTATTAGTTTCAAAATTATTTGCAAAGTAAGGCATTACGGTCAGCAACTAAAGTGTTTAAGATTTTCTAGAGCCTTATAAATAAAAAGTATCAACATTTAAAAAACAATTTCTTGTTATGAAGTGTCACTAAAGAAGCGTCTTTTTAAAATTATTTTTGCAAGAATGTAGCATTGTTTTTTTCCTTTCAGCGCAATCCTCATATACCAACTGTTCACTTCAACTACCGCTACTTTGAGGTGGAGAATGATGATGGGGAGAAACACTGGTGGTTTGGTGGAGGCACCGACCTCACGCCCTACTATCTAGAAGAAAAGGTGAGTTGATTTTTACTGACCAGGGCGTTTTTTTGTTGTTCAGTTTTGTTTTTAAATTTTAATTAAAAGGTCTAATCTTTTTGCTCCGATTATGTTTCTCCCCCCCTTGATTTGTATATCTCAGTAGTACTAATTCTGTGAGTTGTAGATCCTATTTTAAAAAGAAATTAATCTTTCTTCACAATTACGATTCCAGGAAGGTTTATTTGAGGGCTATAAATATTTTGGGGCTCTCTTTGTTTGCCCTCATGGAGATAACATGTTACTACTAAGGATTGAAAAGTGGAAGAGTGGTTTCATAAGTGATATCTCAGTGGTTTGTGGAGTCATGTCTGGGTGAATGACTTTGGGGAACATGTATATACATATAAATATATATATATGTGAGGCAGCTTAGTGAAATCAGGAGCTCATCAAAGTAATGTAATTAAGGAAACTGGCATTTTTCTGGCCATTGGGCAATTTCTTTTCGAATTTTCTTTTTTGGTTCAATACTTTCTATGTCCATTTAAGAACACATTTCTGACTGAAAACGTTGATCAAAAGCACAAAAAGGGTAAATTTTCAGTTTCTTAGGACACTCAAGTTTTGGAAGTCACCAAACTTTGGCGATCATTTTGTCGCTAGTTTTACCTCTGGCATCAGGCAACCCCCATTGTCTTCACTAGCAAATATCTTCACTTCTATTCAAGATAGATGGGTATTTTTTTTGGGCAAGATGCACTAACTCCATATGTCCTACAATTGAAGATTGCCAGATTCCACTGCGTCGTGACACATATTTAACTATATTAAATAAAGGGATACAAAGAGTGAGAGAGAGAGAGAGCACCTAATTATTTGAGTGGGGAATTGTCCCGTAGCTGCTGCCCGTGACAATGTTAATGCAACTGCTGCTCTTTTGTGATTGAAAACTCAGCATTTCTACACTATGTGTGTCTATTGCTGTTGTGCTCCCTGGATGTTGGTACTGTCATTTGTGATGTTGCAGTTAGGCTCTTTGTAATCACACACAGAAGATATGAGTTCCATCCCCCTAGAGGGGATGTTTTCTCTAGTATCTCCAGGGGCTATCCTGGTTTAGAGGTAAGATGTTCGCCTCTCATTCAAAAGTTCCTGGGATCAAAACCTGACAGCGATGAAAGAAATTCTTGAGAAAATATTCTCCTTTCATCTCATTTCCTGTTCTCTAGTTATGTCTTTTAATCTACTTTCATCTCAACCCTCCTATGGGCTCTCTCTCCTTTACTCTTTCTACTGCTACTCTGGCTCCCTCTTAGTACTTTCTTTCAGCCACACCCCTGATCACAGGGTAGGTAAGATTGAAACACCTAGCTTTCTTGGATAAGAGCGAAAAATCATGGAGGTCTTGTGTACAAGTTGTACATGTTAAAGGTCCCTTGGCGGTCCTAAAATCGATAAGAGTTGGCTTCAGCTGCCATCTGGGCAAAATTCGAAATTAATTCCCTTAGTTTCATTCAAAACTGAAAGTACTCAGTATAGAAAAATATATATAGTATACCTTCGAATTTGGAAAGACCACCCATGAGATCTAGTGGAGGAATGCAAGGAAGTATCTCCGTCTGTCTACTGGGCAGGGTCGTAAGCAGCTCACCTCTAAAATGATCTAAACTGTCACAGGGATGTAAAATTCTGAAAAATTTCACATTTTTTCTTACACCCAGGATGTCGTCCATTTCCACAAGACCTTGAAAAAAGCATGCGATGGTCACGGGAAGCAGTTGTACCCCAAGTACAAGAAGTGGTGCGACGATTACTTCCGCGTGCCTCACAGAGGTAACTATTCACTACCTTGGAATTAGAAAAGTTCTATCTTTGGCTGTTTTGAGTTAAAAAGACCATGAGGTCAGAAACCATATGTTCCACCTGCTCTATCAAAATCATAAGATTATTCGAAGATTTTATCGAGATGTTCAAAGAATTGCATTAGAAAAAGCTTGATATGTTGTGAAACTCAAACATTTTTTACATCAGATTTCTCAAAAGTAGGTACTGAGCAGGTAGAACTTCATAGTCTAGGCTAGCGTACTGTCACTCTTTCTTGAAGCAGAGGCTGTGGAAAGTGGCTATCGTGAGTTTTCTGTCTTTAGTCTTTACCACTGTCTCTCTTTGGCTTTGGTTAACTGTGACTAATTTTTAGTTGTATTTGTGGGTGGTTTGCTTCTTGCTGCTGCTTCTTCTTTCCAATGAAACATCTATCGTCCTTATCTCCCCTTCTCCTTTTTTATGTTTGTTACTCTCTTGTAACACCTCTATTCTTCTGGCGCTCATATGACCTTATGCAGTTGCGAGTGCCGCAATACCCCTACTAAAACAAAACTCAGTTGTATTAATTTTTGTGCTCATTCTTTTTCAATGTAGGCAGGTAGTTGGAGAAGGCCACTGGTAGGTCTTACTTCTTTTCTTTCCTCTTGTTGGTTTGTCTGTCTGTCTTACTTTTTCTCTGCACTAAATGACCATTCTTGTGTCGAATTGGTTCTCTTTTCTCCAAGGAAATATTTCTCTGTATAGATCTGGTATTTGTTTGTGCTTGTTTTGCAGATGTGTACTTGTATGTTGGTGTGTGAGTTTTTTTTTACATTACTGAAAAAGAGAGAAAAAGAGTTGAGAGGGAAATTTATGTTATGCATTTGGATTTCTGTATGCAAAATATGTCCATATTTTTTGTTTGGATGACAGAAAGCTGTATATGCCTTTTGACTGAACGGTCCCTGGCTTTTTTCCTCCTCATCAGGTGAGAGTCGAGGAGTGGGTGGAATCTTCTTTGACGATGTTGACGAGCCATCCCAAGACAAGTGTTTTGAGTTTGTCACTGTAAGTTTTAGGAACATTGTTGGTTTGTTACAGTCTGTCCCCGTAGTTTTATGCAAGAAAAATTCTGAAATTATGCAAACTGAACCCCAAAAATGTGAAATTATGCGATTCTGTTAATTTTAACAAATAATGATAAAGGAAAATAATCAGAAATTATGCAAAAAATGATCAAATTTTGCTAAATTATGCGGGGTGCATAAAACTACGGGGACAGTTACAGGAAATTAGAGTTTCATTAGGTGTGCAGCTGCAGGGAATGTTCAACTTCTGTCATGTCTGAAACATGTCCGTAGTCACAGCAGATGTTTGGAGAAGGTGACTGGTAGGCTCTTCTTTTCTTTTCCCCTTTTGTTTCAGTCTGACTGTCTGACTTTTTCTGCACTAAATGACCTTTATTGTGTCTATGTGTTTCTCAAAGAAACAATGACGTGTTTGTTCAGAGGGAATCAACATGTTAATGGAGACGAATAGGAGAGTGAACAAAAAACCCCCCAACCTGTTCTGATATAACAACGAGCTTATAACTTTTTTCAAGAGGAGGAAAGTTGCGTTGAAGGTACAACGTTCTTGGGATCAAACTCACAGTAAGAACTGTTGGCAGTTATTGTGTTCTGATCTTGAGTCCTTACCCTTTCTCATTTTAATGTTTATTATTTTTCCTTCTATTTGTGGCGTCGGTGGCCTAGTGGTTAGGCTCTCGGACTCGCAACCATAAGGTCGTGGGTTCGAATCCCGTCAAGGGCCCGACGTTGTGTCCTTGGGAAAGGCACTTTACACAAATTTTCCTTACTTCACCCAGGTGAGAATGGGTACCCAGCTATAGACAGCGAAAGATCTTGTCAGTTTGTTAGTGCTTGAGCGCTTTATCAGCTGCTTGCACTGTATGCTTCCCGGGAAGCTGAGAATGTTTCAGAGTGTTCTATGGTCTGCTGGGGTAATAATATAGTGTAAAGCGCATAGAGCCTGCTGTTGAGCGGGGATATGCGCTATACAAATGCTATCTATTATTATTATTATTATTACATAAAAACCTTTAATTCAGCGTGCTCTTTTCAGTTCATCTACATGAACAACTGATTTTTGTTGTCCAATGAAATGTGGCTATTATAATTTAATATTGGGTCTTTGTCAATTCAACACTCAATTCATTCAAATTGAACTGAGGATTTCTCTACTGTAGTCCTTGGCTAAAGTTCAGAATAAAAGATAGATACTGTGGACCTGCACCCTCCATTTATTTTCTGTGCCTTTAAACTTTCATAAAATGTTGCATGTGTATTTCACCAAGTGCTTTGTGGGTGGTTGGCGGGTGCTCTAGTGTGGTTTACTCCTTATCTCTATCAAATGTTTATCATCATTATCTTTCCCACTTCTTTACTTTGTATGTTACTCTCTCGTAACACCTCTGATCTTCAACACTTATGTGAGACCTATTCTTGTTGCCGTAAAACTCTTATTAAAACTAAAACACCTAGTGGTTAAAAAAATTCATTTTCTAAGATGGCATAATCTCTGGTGACTCATGTCCTTCAGCCTAGGAGTGTGCTTATTTTTTAAAATCGATATTTAGCGAAGTGATATGATAGTGTGAGTTCTTCATGCATGTCTCTAAAACTCATGTATTTAGAGGAGGGCTGTTTGTTTCAGGACTGTGCCGAGTCTGTGGTCCCGTCATATTTGCCCCTTGTCCAAAAACACAAGAAAGATGGAGTCAGCTATCCTGAAAGGTAGGTAATTTATTGGGTTTTTCCCACCGTTGTTTGACAAAAAGCACTCTTCACGGGTGATTGGTGAGTGCTCTGGTCTGGTTTGCTCCTTCTTTCTTATCAAACATCTATCGTCCTTATCTCCCCTCCTATTTTTTTGTGTTTGTTGCTCTCTTGCAACACCTCTAAGCTTCGGCACTTATATATGACCTTATTGTGTTGCAAGTGCTGTAATACTCTTACTAAAACTAAACAAAAACACTGTTTTACAGTGATTGTTGGAGAGTGCCATTGGTAGGTTCTGCTTCTTTACTTTCCCCTCTGTTGTTTCTGTCTGTCTTACTTTTTCCCAGCACCAAATGACCATTATTGTTTTGATGTTCTTCTCTTTACTCAAACAAACAAACTGATTGTGGTACTGTTCTGTAAGAGCCATGAGTTCATAATTGAGCTGGTATTATGTAAAGGGGTGGTTTGGGAGTGCCACAGGAATGTCATTCTTCTTTTCTTTCCTTGTGCTGTTTCTGTCTGTCTGCTTTGCATTTTGTTAGCACTAAATGATAGTTATTGTGTTTATGTGCTTCTCTTTACTGAAACATCCACATTTTTCCACGGAGCAAGTTCTTGCAGTGTTCACTGATCTGCTTGATTAACATTAATGTAGTTGTTGTTTGTTTTAGAATAACTAAGAAGTCAGCATCCATGTTAGTATGTGCAGTCTTGTTATCAGGTCAGTGTGCTTCCCTTACTTGAGTAAGGATTGGCACCACCAATCTCAGCATTTTGTTTTGTGGGATAAAAAAAAATCACTGGAACGTTTCCTATGCATTGTTTTGATCTTAGTCTAAGGGTGTGGTGCTGTGCAAATTGATGCTTAAGGCTTTGTGTTTTTTTATATCTATCCAGTGTGAATTGTTCTTGTGCATCAACGCTCATCTCTGTGTCATTCTGCCTCTAATGAATGAATCGTCAATGTTCAACAGAGTGTGAACACTGGTTTTCTGAAAAGTGGAAAAAAAATTTCTTTCTTTCTTAGTATCCACCAGTATTGTTCTCAATAATATGTAGAGTATTCTTTTTACATGCTGTAGTACCACCAATTGTAATTATGGTTTTCACTTTCTGTCTGATGGCTTTGTTCACCTTTCATGCTCTGTCTTTTGTTCCCAGAGAGTGGCAGCTGCTGAGAAGAGGCCGCTATGTTGAGTTCAATCTGATCTATGACAGAGGAACAAAATTTGGCCTGTACACCCCCGGAGCCAGATATGAGAGCATCTTGATGTCCCTGCCCCTCACAGCGGTTAGTGAATTTGTTGACTTGTTCCTTTTGTTCTATGATGACCAGCGTCTGTGGTGTAGTTGTTAAGGGGGTCTTCGTCATTGTATACAGAAGACATGAGTTTGAGTTACGGATGGGGATTGTTTTTATTATCTTCGTGTCTCTGCATGGATGCTGTATCCTGCTCAGCCATGCGTGATTGGCAGGTGCTCTATTGTGGTTTAGCTTCTTCTGTCCTATGAACTATCTGTCGTCCTTATCTCTCCTCCTTTTTTTGTTTGTTACTTTCTTATAACACCTCTAATCTTTGGCACTTGTGTGACCTGATTGTGTTGCAAATGCGGTAAAACACTTTCTAAAACAGAAAACTGTTCAGCCTAGGTTGGCCCGGACAGCCAGGGCGTGAGTATAAAAATTTACCTTTAAGTTGTAAGATCTATACAAGTAGGCTCTTTTGAAGGTGGGTCTGGCAGTGAAGGTTTCTGGTGATGATTTTTTGTTTTCATGACAATAGAGATCCTTGTTATTAAAGATTGCACGGCAGATGATAAAGTAGTAAATGTGGAGGATGCCATCCTTTTGCCAGACAGATTGTGATGTATCTAAACAGTTAAAATGTGTATTAATTGTCTTGCTTTTTAGTTTTTTTTCACACTCTTATAAAAAGTACAAAAACCTGAGTTAATTGTATAGAATCCTGCTGCAACAATATATACCCTCAGTGTCATTCCACAATCATCCAAATCATTTCATTTAGCTTTCCAGATAAAGCTGTTATATAAAGACATCAATATGCTCCAGTCACTGTTCTGCTTTTGGCTTTCGCTCGTTTTCTTTTCTTTACTTTTCCTAAAACGTCAAAATATGACGTGGATGCTTGCGGGATGACACTTACAAAATGTGCTGTAATAAGTTGCCATGTTCTGTCATGTTCTGGACGTTATCATCACTGTCTTCTTGTGGGAGGTTGGCAGGTGCTCTGGTGTGGTTTGCTCCTTCTTTCCTATCAAACATGTATTGACCTCATTTTTTGTGTTTGTGTTACTCACGTGTAACACCTCTTTGGCACTTATAACTTAACTGTGTTGCAAGTGTCGTAAAACACTTATTAAAACGAAAAAACTGTCTTCTTATGTTTGCTGCCATTGTAGCTTTGGAGCTGTTAGTTATTTGGCTTGCCAGCACTTAATCATTCACGATTTGATGCCAAGTGGGTTTATACTTTGTTTATTCAAGTGGGTTGTATTATTACTTGGTGTTTTCAATGTACTGCTGTAATCTTTACTTCTATCTTAGGATCTAAGTTGTCTTATCATTTCTTCTTTTTTTCTTCTTTCTAACTTTCATTCATCCTTTCTTCAGAGATGGGAGTACAAGCACTCCCCTCCTGAAGGCTCCCGGGAGGCTCAGCTGACTGAGGTTTTGAAGAATCCGCGCGAGTGGGTGTGAAGACGCGATGGAATCAGGATTAGTCAGTGTAATGCGGAGATGAACAAGATGACCCCCAAGCACAACTTCTGGCAGGGCAGTAAAACTTTGGCCAGTCGTTGAGATGTACTGAGCCCAACATTTTGAAAATTTTTATTGCGGTTTCTTAATCTGTGGTATTGGGTGCATGTGCTTAAAAAATATTTTGTTGAAATTACAATTCTAAATGTAGTAACAAGGGAGAAAAAATGCACAATACAGAAACAATTGTTAAAAGAATTAAACAGATTCTTCTCTTTCCTAAAAAATTTTGCTCCGCTTAGCACATTTGAACAGCTTGCTGATGAAAAAATAAACTGATGATAATGATGGACAGTCTGGCTGTGTCACATTTTACGAAAATGATTTATGACTAAAGGCAAGACAGACTTGATGGTGCAAAGTAAAAAACAGAAAAAAAAAACAAATGTTTGTCTTAAATGGGGGAAAAAATGTGAAAAAAATGTGTGAGAGGAAGACAAGTGAAGTCATAACAAATAAATATTCTTGTTTTTTAAGTTTTGGAATAAGCAGATTTTGTGCCACATTGTTGTAGATTAATTTGTTGTTAAGATGGGTAACAGAAAGTTATAAAGTCTGTTACTCCCACAATAATGATAATGTTGTCGTTATGCTATCCAGTGCCTTTTTTTAGACCAATCTACTTCTTGGTCATCACATGATACCATGAGGCTGGCTAGCAAAGGGAATGCTGTCATGGAAACTAAAGTATAAATATATATATATTTTTTTCACTTTGTTACAATAACCACACAATGGTCCTGTTTTTATTTGGTATTTGTTTTAGAGTTTAAGTGACGATTTTGTCCCACTTTTTATTGTCAAGCGCATTTCTTGTATTCCTTTGATAACGATTTTTTTTTAAATGCAGCAAGTGATTGGAGGATGGTACCGTAGTAATTATTTCAGTTTCCGTCCAATGAGACTGGGGTTATTTTTTGTTTGCATTCATGCTTTTTTCATAGTCTTTGTGGTAGTCAGCATGTGTGTGTATGTCCATTTTTGGTTGTTAAAAAAATTTTGATCGGATCTCTTTGCTGTATACTGCCTTTTTGGAGTCCATGGACAACTCCTGCGATATTACAATTTTTGTTTTTGTTTGTTTGTTTGGGTTTTTTTTTACTTCTGTGAACAAATTTTATACTTAAGAGTTAAGATTCCTCATGTGCATTACATCTACAGTCGGACTCGGATACAACAGGACAGACGGGACCGGCAATTTTTCACTGACTGTTATAAGTGAGTCCTGTAAGAACTATTATCGAGCACCATTGCACCTTCAGCTTACTTTATATATTCGATTACAGCAGATCCTTTTTCAGTGGGCTGTTTTGCTGACACTGAGACAGAATCGATCAGTGACCCCACACTATGTGGGGTGGTGGGGGGTATGTGTTTGAAAGTTTGTGTTTAGGCAAACGATCATACAAACAAGTTGAAACAAATTTTAATAATTTGACGGATCGAAAGCAAGTTCATGCGCTGCAAGATGACTGTTCTATCCGAGTCAGTGCAAATTGAACCCTGTTATAGCCAGGTTCATATTACTTACACTTATAGAGAAAAAAACCCCTGGGTATTTGATTTATCACTGTTCTATCCAAGATCCTGCAATAACAGAGGCTGTTATAAATAGACTGGACTGTATGTTGTTCTTGCATATGGAACGTTTTGACTTCAGGCTCGTGAAATGTCGTGAATGAACTAAAAATTGTTCCTGACAACATCACTTTTTGTATAGAGTCAGTATTATGACCTTCTGAGCGTTTCTTCAACCTCCAAAGTGCTATCTTTTACATTTATTTTGTGAGTCTTTGTAAAGTGTGAAACTGAGTGTTCTAGTAGGTTGATATGGAAATGTTTGTCAACATCTTTAGGTGATATTAGCTGTGATATAGATACCGGTATGTGAATGTCAGAGTATGTTGAATCCTACTGAACTCCTAGAGATTATTTACCCCGAAGAGCCGATATTTAATAGGAAAATGATGGGTCGTTTAAGTGAAGACCATGAGTAAAGGTGGCCTTGAGGTTTAATTTGCTTGCGGCATTCATATCTTCAGAAATTTTCTCTTCGTAATTATATTATCAGTTAGTTTTGCATGTTGTTATCAGTTTGGCTCCTACTGGCTTTTTTGGGGGGTTTTTTCTTGGACCCTATGCCATGAACAGGTTGAACCGCGGAGTGGTTTTGTGGGCCTTCCTCAGCCTGGAGAAGGCATGTCTGAGTGACTATTTGGATACATTTTACTCGTGCACTCCTGTGACAGGAATGTAACAACATTTCTTTCTCTAGAGGCAGCTTGAAAAGGACAGGCATCTACATCTTCCCGGTGGCAAAAAATATCTCTTTAAAAATGTCTCCTTTTTTTGCTCCTTTCCTGCTCTCTAACCATGTTCTATCATCTGCTTTCATCTCCACTTTCTGCCCCCACCTCCTTTTGCCCCCTCTAGGCTCCATACTCTTTCTGCAGCCTTTCTACTGCTACTCCTTGGCCTATTCTTACTGTTGTCTTTCAGCCACACCCCTGATCTTAGGGTAGGTAAGATCTAACACTGCTTTCTTTGATAAGGGCGAAAAGTCTCAGAGGTCCCATGTGCAAGTTGTGCACTTTCAAGATCCCTTGATGGTCCTAAAATCGATAAGAGTATGCTTTGGGAGTCCTGCATGCCCATATGATCTTATGCTGTTAGTTGCAAGAGTGTAAAACGCTTTAAAAAGAAAACAAAGAGAAAGTAGGCCTACTTGACAGATTGGCTCGATAATGTAATCCTTGTGCACCACCTGGAAATACAGCTGAGTGATGTGGATTCTTACGCTGAAATTGCATGGGTTATGAATTAAGAATTAATGAGCTTCAAATGTGTTGCTTTCAAGAGTGTGTGCCTGTTACACAATTTACCTTTCTTTTCAAATGTGGCACATTGTATTTTTTTGCGCTTTATTGGCTGAAGAGTTTGGGTTTTTTTTCCAATTGGTGTGCCATTTCTTATTTAACTTATGATGCTTTTTGTTTGATTGTTTATAATTTGTTTCACCTAGTTATATATTAAAGCTCGAGGGAAATTCATGAGGGGTTGGGGGCAGTGGCATGTGTATTGAGTCTAGATGTGTAACGTTTTTGCTTTAGTTTCACCCTGTCCATTGGCACATGCTGCAAAGAAAGCTTAAATGCTCAACTTGAATATACAGTCGAACCTGTTTAAGACGGCCACCCATTGTCAATGAGAAAACTGGCATAAGACAGGTGGACGTCTTAGGCAGGACTGATCAAAATGAAGAAAACAAACCATTCCTTTCTGAGAAAACAAACCTTTCCTTTCTGAGGTCCCAACCAAAGGTAGTTGCATTGTTGCTGTTGTTTTCGCTAGGTTTTCTTTTCTTTTGTTGCTGCTTTTGTGCACGGGTGACAATAAAACGAAATGTGTCAGACAAGGAGGACCAAGTGCTATGGTAAAACAAACACACGTACTACCACTCGGAGAACAAGCGATGCCTCTGTCACAAGTTCATGTTGACGTCCATTGTTACTTTGTTACAGACTGGGTAAACAGTGACCACTCATCTCACTTGCGATTTGTGTAAGGGTTCTGGGCGGGGCTTATGGGTTATGAGTGATCACACGCTTCTTTTGTTACCTATTGGTCAACAGTGGGAGGGGCCTACGCAACATGATCAGTTGGAGGGACTACCTAACAACGACAGGTTTTTAGATTATGAGGGCTCGCCCACAACGCCAGGGGCCAATGCTTGATTTATGACTAAGGGTAATGGAGTCACTAAGGTGGCCGTCTAAGACAGGTGTTATTGCTTTGTTTGATAGGGGTTGTGTGTTGAAATATGGTGGCCGCGGCCGCGGCCGCGTTGGACAGGTGCCCATTTTACACAGTTAAATTATATAGAAAAAACGCAAGGGGGGGAATGGAAAGTGTCCATTTGTACAGGTGGCCGTCTTATAGAGGTGGCCGTCAGGGCAGGTTCGACTGTATAAATAAATCATTGTCATGTTAATTATTTGTGAAACAAATCCAAGGCCAAAACTTTACCACAGTTTCAGTTCGTTTTCTCCATACTCTTCATCCTCTCATTCAGGAACTGGCAGTGTTGACAAAATTTATGCTACAGCTTTTTCTATAGCCAGGCAGAACTCTTTATCAGTTGAATTTTCTTGTTTTTGATGAGTGTTCTTTTTTTTTTCTTTGACGTTGAGCATGTTATTAGGAATTTATTGAATATGCAAGATAATTTAATCAGAAGTTTTTGGTTTTTGGTGTTGCGGGACTCTTTGTATTGTTTGCATCACGGTGCTGTATCTGCTGCTGTTTATGTTTATGTTAGTAAAAGTGTGGGATGTTCCTGTTAAATAAGTGTGGGTTACATATGAACTTCACTTAGTGTTGTTGGTGAAAGTATTTTTAGTTTGTAGAAGTACTATTTGCAGTCAATCAGAAGTGATGCGCTTGCGGAGCATCTCCATTTCAAATCAAATTACATGCAACAATAAAATTTGTACTAACAAAGGGCTGTTTCACCTAAGTTTTTTTTCCAAAGTGAATAATTAGTTAATGTCTTGTATGTGTGTAGTGATTGTAATGTACATGTGCTTGTATGTCAAGTTTAGCTGATATTGAGTGGTGGTAGCCTGTATGGCGTTGGTAGGTCTCACTTATATTCTTTTCCTCTGCTGTTTTGTTTGTTGATCTTGCTTTTTCCTGCCCAAAATGACAGTTATAGACCTGACATGTTTCTGTTTACTCAAAACAAATTTGAACTATGAAGTCTTTGATTGTAGATGGACATTTAAGTGGCATATTTGGTTTCACATTTCAGCAGGCTGCCATGTAAGTTGCATTTTGGTATACCGATTTTGAGCCCCTAAACAATGTAAAAACTCATTTTCCAGTCCCAAGTTTAATGATTCTAAAGCTAAAAGGGGGTAAAAATAGCATCTTTTCCCATTACCTGTGAGTTTATAGATCTACAGCTACAAGAACAAAGTTTGAAAACTGTTTTGTCCAGAGGTAATTTCGACAGCACACCATGGTTTACATTTTTGTGGCCTGTTGTTAGCTGGGTTCTACCGGCTCTCAATGTCTGGTTTGAGACCTCAATCAATAATTTAAAGTGGCATTTTGCTGATCAAGGTGAATCAAGTGACTGCAGAGAAGTGTCCGACATAGAGCTTGATCAGGAATGAGAATGATACCTCAAGTGTGAGTGGTTGGCAGGTGCTCTGGTGTAGTTTACTACTTCTGTCTTATCGAACATCTATTGTCCTTATACATGTATCTACAACTCGTCCTTATTTGTGTGTAAGTTACTCTCTTGTAGTGGGTGGTTGGCAGGTGCTCTGGTGTGGTTTGCTTCATCTTCTTTCCTATCAAACATCTATCATCTTTATCTCCCCTCCTTTTTGCGTTCGTTACTCTCTTCACAGTAACAAATCTAATCTGCGGCACTTATATTATGGCCTTATTGTGTTGCAAGTGCCGTAAAACTCATACCAAAAAAATAAAATACCTTTCTTGTAGCACCTCTTATCTTCGGCTCTTATATGAGCTTATTTTGCTGCAAGTGCCTTAAAACTCTTTATAATTTATAAAGAGTAAAATGATGGTGACGTGCTACCATTCCAATTTCTACCAGGGGAGACGACTTGTACAACGCATCTCTTCAGTGCAATTAGTTCGAGTTCTCCTTCTTGAATAGCAATCTGTCAGTCGCACGACTCTCTAATGTAACAAAGTGACATTTTTACGTGGGGTGATTGGGATTTGTGGTTAAACTAGTAAAAGTAAGATTTAGCTGTCTATTCGCAACTTACTTGATTTAGTACACACACCCGAGGTCTGCACTCTTCTTGGAACCACATTCATTAAGTTGGACTTGACGTTATAAATATGAGTAAAGACGCTCTAAACTTCTTTTTCTTTTTAATTTAAAAGGGGACCAAAGAAAAAAAAAGGGGGGGGGGGGGGGGGGGGTTTGTAAACAGGTCTGATAGAGGCTTTTAATAGTTAAAGGAGTAAAAGTAAACTTTTGCTCACCCTCGGAACTTACTTAATTTTGTGTATACATGTATACCTAAATGACATTATCATGAGGTCAAATTTGAGATGTCATGCGTAAAAGGCACTCTACTTTTAGTTTATCTCGAGGGACAGAAATTATGTAAGACGTAGGCCTACCGTATCGCCTCATGTGTGTGTGCTGTAAGTAGTGTCTGTATTGGATAACGGAGAGAGAGAGAGAGAGAGAGAGAGAGAGAGAGAGAGAGAGAGAGAGAGAGAGAGAGAGAGAATCACCCACATCTCCCAAATTTCATCTAGATTCATTCTACTAACGATGTGTATTGTCCCTTACCCCCAAGCAACGCAATTTAGTTAATTTGGGAGGCGGGTTGCTTCAACTTTGTCTTTTAGGACCAACAAAGCTGAAGAGACAAAGAGGAAAAGAACGTCGTGGCAGGCAGACGGTGATATTATTCCATTTAAAGAAAAAAAAAGTTTTCCCATAAGGGACTCGAACTCACATCTCTGCGTACGATTGCGAAAAGCGTATTAATGATCACACGACAGACAGCAGCCCACAAGCTATGTCATGTGCATTGTTGTAAACCTGCACCTCTCCCCCTCCTAAAAAAAACAAGAAAAAGAAAGGAAAAAACCCCAAACAATAACAAACAAAAGCAAAAAAAAAAAACCCCAACAAAAACCCAAACACATACAACCCGCCCCCAAAATAATAACAAAACAAACAGACGAAAAGAAAGAAGGAAAACAACAAAAACGCACCTCTAACTCTAACCCCCCCCCCCAAAACCCCCGCCCCCAAAAAAAAACGAAGCTAGTTACTAATAAGTTACTAGATCTACGTCTTGTTGGCTGTGTCCCAGCTGACGTAGATACGTCCACGGTTGCCCCAGCTGCTTCAGTTGTGCACGGAACGTGTCGCACAGAACACGCGAGAAAACCACGATTAAGTCTTTGACATTCGCACTGGTCTGCTGTAACTGTAAACGAGGTGCCTAACTAGAGAAGCAAAATGTCCTGTCTGAGTAGGTCCTCGTGATTAATTTGTCGTGGGTAGAACGTTCTGGCTGTAGATCTGTAAAGCGTTCGTCTTAGCTTATCTCTTATAAAGTGTCCCGTCGGGTTGCGATAGCTGTAGTATTAGGAGACGAGTGGCAGAGGTGGCCGGGGGATTATTATTATTACTATTATTAGTAGATGTTATAATTCGTGATTATTTATTTTATTGATTTTATTATCATTTCAATTTAAAAAATTTTTCTTTTTAAAAATTGTTTATTCTATTATAATTTAAAAATTTTATTTTATTTTATTTTATTTTTTTTTGGGGGGGGGGGTTGCACGGATTTTTTTTTAAGGGCTTAACGTTTGGATTTTCTTTTTTATAGGGGCAGGGGTTGGGGTAGGAGTTTGGAAAGGGGGGGGGGTAGTCCTTAGTCCTATGATAAACTGGGGGAAGATATGGGGTGAAGGGTTAGTTTTGGGGGCGTGTTTTCTTATTTTGTACACTGGGCTTTACGAAGCAACCTACTTATCAGTAATATCAGCAGCCTGTCAGTTGTTTATCTCCTTGTAGGCTACACCTATATTTAGAAATGACGCACATAATTAAAAAAGGATAGTTCGGCTGCCGGTTAAAAATAGACCCGCGCGCATAAGTTGTAGTATTTCCGCACCGTTCGTTGTTTTTGGAGTGCACCCCTCGAGGGGTGTCGGAATAGCACACAGTGTCGGAATATGCACCCTCTACCCTAGGGTGACGAAGTGGAAAACTACTTTTTCGTGGGCATTAGAATGATCGGCAATGGGCATCTATTGTGAAAGCCTAATGGCTTACGTTTTCACCGTCGCACGCAGAAGACCTGGGTTCTATTCCCTAGAGGGAACACTATTTTTTCGAGAAGAATGTCAACATTAAATTGTCTTAGAGTGAGAGTAGGATTACAGTCACCGTACGCGTGGGCTCTACCAGGGGAACGGCAAGAACAAACAATAACTCAGGTTGATTAAGGGTTTTGTATACTTTTTTTTTAAAAGTAAGAAGAGTTTTACGGCACTTGCAACACAATAAGGTCAGATAAGTACCGAAGATTAGAGGAGCCCGTGTACAAATTCCGCACTCTATAAATCCCTTGGTGATCCTAAAATCGATAAGAGTAGGCTTCGGCCGCCACCGGGACAAATTTCAAAATTATTGCCTGCCAAACTGGTGGAAGTGCTTAATATGTCCCGCGCCCTCATATGATCGTGTGCAGTTGCGAGCGCCGTAAAACGCTTAGATTTTTTAAGATTAATCTGATTTCCTGAGGAGGAGCCGGTTGATTGCACTAGGCCTAAACATCTAAAAATAATAATTTAGAAAAAGGTTAATATCTGAGCTATCCACCACACGCAGACGTGCCAAAACACACGTAACTAAAAGTAGAGGAACCCCCCCCCCCCCAAAAAAAAGGCCCCCAAAAAACCCCAACAAAAAAACAACAACAACAAAACAAAACAAAACAAACCCAACAACACCAAAATTAAAAAAAACAAAACAACTTGACCCGAATGTGCTTGCGCGTCTTATTGACCTACATTCAGAGTTATCTTTTCCTCAGTAGCCTACAAAAAAGCCTCAGTCAGACAGGCCGAGCTGTACTGCTGTAAACCTCGTAACTGCACAATTGTCGGATATTTATATAATTTTGGTCTGAAATAAAGAGGCAGCAAAAATTGTGGCCACTATAGTAGCATGAAAAGTTAATAAATGGCCAAAGAAAGAAGGTAAAATGCTACGTGTCCATGGAAAGGAATAAAACAAATTGGTCTCGGGAAAACATACTTTGCGCACTCGTATGAGGTATGCAGTTGCGAACGCTGTAAAATTCAAACTTACTCAAACACGAAACATACCTTTTGCGCTTTCCTATCCTGTAAAATTAAAAACTTAACAATTGTGACCTTTTCGGCTTACAGCAGCGATAAGCAAGCAGGATCAGGTGAACGAGGCAGCTCAGATCCTTCCCTGAAAGCACCAGAAATCTGCATTCTTGAACTTTGAACGTTGACCCCCACATGATCAATTGTGAAAGTTTTACGCCTCGCATAATCACCCCC
>NW_004797453.1:562656-563715 GCF_000002075.1 Aplysia californica
CCCCCCTCGTCGACTATCATGAGACTGGTGTTTGTCCTTCAATATTATGTGTGCTCATTGGGCGCCACAAGCGCAGCGAAGTCTTTAGTACTGTCCCCGTGGTTTTATGCACCCTGCACATAATTTAGCAAAAATTGATAATTTTTGGGCATAATTTCAGATTATTTTCCTTTATCATTCTTTGCTAAAATTAACAGAATCGCATAATTTCACATTTTGGGCTCAATTTGCATAATTTCGGAATTTTTTTTCGCATAAAACCGCGGAGACAGTTTATAGGGAGCAAAGAACGGCGTCCATGGCGGTACCCAGTCTCGGGAAAAATGATGTCTGGCGGGCTGTTTGGGGATACAGCCCAAAGTGGGTGATAAAACTACATCTACAGCTAAATACTGGCTCGATCGAGTCCGAGAGCGGACAAGTGCAGTGTGGGAAAGTTGAAGAAGACTTTGAAGAGAGTTTAAGTTTAGGTTACAGCAGAAAGGACTGTGCACTTTTCGTCCTACAACTAGGCCTACACGACTGTGCTGCCGTGTTGCCGTAAGCTGACAAAACGCCTTTTCTCCCTTCAAAGCAGTTTTGAGAAAAAGAGGGTTTTTTTGTGTCTGTGTACCCATTGAAATTAGAATCATTCCGAAACTTGAATTCTAATTTATTCAAAAACTAGTCAGTTTCACTTTTATTTTTATCACGTAATCAGACTTTCGATTCAGCAAATAAAATATTTTGGCCTCTTGGAACCAAAATGAAAAAAAGGCGTTTTGTTAGCTTACCAGTGTGTTCATTCCCACATTTCATTGTATGTTTATGATGCCCTATGTTTGTCCATGCAGTAACTGTGTTGTTATGTGTTCAGTTGTGAAGGGACGAGGGAGAGAATCAGTGAGAGGAACGTCGAAGAGTGCGATGCAGGGAGGGATCTAGCCACACACACACTCTCTCTCTCTCTCTCTCTCTCTCTCTCTCTCTCACACACACACACACACACACACACGCACATACACACACATACACTCTCACACACACACTCACACACACAGGCAGAGAGAGAGAGAGAGA
>NW_004797453.1:566384-567746 GCF_000002075.1 Aplysia californica
TCTCTCTCTCTCTCTCTCTCTCTCTCTCTCTCTCTCTCTCTCTCTCTCTCTTCTCTCTTTCTTTTGCTTACTCTCTCTTTCTTTCCAAATTACTTGACCACGATTGCTGCTTTATTAATGTTTTTGTAAAGATTGCAGGCAATACAAAAATGTGCACGAAAAAGAATTCCGTTAAACTCGCCCAGGGGTTCTCGCAGCCTAGAAGTTAAGGTGTTCGCCCCTCATTGAAAATTCAAAGGTCCTGGGTTTGAATCCGCATTGCGACGGAAAATTTTTCTTCTCTAAAAAATTGTCTGCTTTCACTTCCTTTCCTGCTCTCAAGCAATGTTCTGTTGTTTGCTTTCGTCTTCACTTTCTGCTCCCACCCCCTCACCACATTTGCCCTCTCCTCTTGGCTCCTGACTCTTTCTGTAGCCTTTCTACTGCTACTCCTTGGCTCCTTCTTACTGCTGTCTTTCAGTCACACCTCTGATCTTCTGCTCCTTCTTACTGCTGTCTTTCAGCCACACCCCCGATCTTCGGGTAGGAAAGATCTATATCTAGACATCTCGGACAAGGGCGAAAAATCTTGAAGGTCCCATGTGCAAGTTGCGCACGTTAAAGATTCCTTGGTGGTCTAAAATCGACAAGAGTCGGCTTCGGCTGCCACCCAGGCAAAATTCAAAATTTCCTACCAACAGAAGACGTATAAGGTGTCCTGCACGCATGACCTTATGCAGTTGCAAGCGCGGCAAAAGACTTACTAAAATAAATTTTAAAAAAGCCTCACCCAAAGAAAGCACAGCATTTACCAGGAGTTTAAATACATAATAAATTTATTATTTACTTAATAGTTCATGCAGTTATGCATAAATTTATTTTCATATCCATTTATCGGTATTTATCTATTCTCTAAAAAACAAGTACAGGTAATAAATAATTTATGATTTTTTAAAACAGGTTGGAGATATTTGTGCATGTTTTTGGAGCTACAGGATACGCAAATGGACCGCAGGAACTAGATACTGTCACTCACTGAAACAATCAGCATCTGATCTGTCTTTGTTCGTGTGGTTAGAATTGCTACCAACTTTTCCTTTCCATTTTTGTCCTTTCGACACTCGCACTCCTGTTAATCTGCAGTTTCTACATGCTCATTTCATTTTCAACAATACTGTAAGTGTGTATAGTATACACACACACATACACACACAAACACACACGCACACAAACACACACACACACACACACACACACATACACTACCTCTCCCACCCCCTCACACACACGCACACACAAAAGCGCACAAACACACTCACACACACACACACACACACACAGAGAGACTTGCATCCATCCCTCACACAAGAGAGAGAGAGAGAG
>NW_004797453.1:570951-572301 GCF_000002075.1 Aplysia californica
TACTACTACTACTACTACTACTACTACTACTACTACTACTACTACTACTACTATAGAGACTACTATGGCTCAAAGCGCGTCACAATGAAAAAATAATTAAACCATGCATACTGACCTATCTAAAGTACAACAATTCTTTCAAATACATTCATATACATTCGGAATCTGACAAAGAACACATACACATTTTAAAAAGACAATCAATGTGGCTACTGATCACACTTGCTGTTGAAAGAAAATTTTCCAAGCTTTAAACTTTGTTGGTTACTATTAAGCGCTGATGCATGCTACGAACACATTTTCTAAGTTTTAAACTTTTTTGGTGACCCTGTAAGTCCTAATGCACGCAACGAACACATGCATTTTTCTGTTTTTAAACGTTCTGATTTACTTAGACTTTCTGTCGACTATATTATTATGTTCTGATACACGCTACAAACACGTCAGCTGAGCTTTTTTTATCCTCTTAAAAGCAAGGGAAGACAGACTGACCTTGTCAAGGGACTCCTGTCCTAAAAGAACGAGGTTATTTTAAAAAATGATTAATTAAAAAATCAGAAGAACAAATTATAAATAATGTTAAATTCTGGGAATTCCCTATCAACAAAACGTTTCCAGGAATTCCCTATCAACAAAACGCCGTCTGGCGGCGTCTGGGCACTATCTTTGTACTCAGCCAGCAGCGAGAGGAAAGAAGCTTCCGCATTGAGAAGTTGGGAAAAAAAAACCCTGCAATTATGCAAGTTGTATCCGGTTCAGACATCCATTTTCTTCCAAGAATCGCGGAGATTTTGTTTTCTTGGAATTTCAACTGTTTCAGCAAGGCCAAGAATAGATACTCCAACGGCAAGAGGAAGTTGTTGGCAGTGGTGCAAAAGGTCATAACTTCCTGACCTCTGATCCAGCTGACCCCGACAAAAAACCATAAAAATGCGCGGTGCACGGAAGGGAAAGGAAAGCGGGAGGGAATCTGGTAACACATGTGACGTACGGAGAGAATTTATATGAAAGTCTGAGTCTGTGACTATTCTTAGAAATAGTACCGTGCCTTTCATACTGTAAAAATGGTAAGCGACATATTATTATTCATGGTTTGAAGTTTGTTGTGTTTGCTCCGTGTGTGTGTGCATGGGTGTTTTGTTTGTGCGTGCGTTTGTGCGCGCGCGCGCGCGCGCGCGCGCGCGTGTGTGTGTGTGTGTGTGTGTGTGTGTGTGTGTGTGTGTGTGTGTATGTGTTTTTGTATGAAGGTGCGTGTGTTTATATGTAGCCAAGGCTAAGCGTACGTGGGTGTGCGTTGTGTGTTTGTGTGTAAAGGTGCGTGTGTTTGTATGTAGCCTAGGCTATGTGCGT
>NW_004797453.1:573207-575683 GCF_000002075.1 Aplysia californica
ACACACACACACACACACACACACACACACACACACACACACACACACACATTCTGTCTCTCTCTCTCTCTCTCTCTCTCTCTCTCTTTCTCTCTCTCCTTATTTTATACTCCTACTTTCGCCATCCCCACCCCTCCCCCACTCACACACACACACACCACTGTAAACATTGTAATATAATGTGAAAGAGCTAAAATATGCGGTAGTGTCAAGAAACAATATTATGAATAACGTATGATGGAAGTTACTGAGATTAATAGAAACTGACTTGATCGGCACCGAAAAAGAAACACTACTAGGCCAGAAAACAAACTGAAAGTGAGAGGCAATAAACTGCTGGTCCTGGCCTTCAGTACTTTACTCGTACTTTCTACACCCCCACACAAAATATCTACGTGCACTAGACCCGTTAAATATATGTAATAAGAACTGTCCAGTATAATGACAAAAAGTCAATTGATACTGTACCAGTGACGCTGTCCCAAGCAGATCAAGTTTACAATCAGATAGTATACAAAGCTGAACAAAATTAGCACACAACAGTTTCCGATCATTATATCATCAAATTTTCTTCATCGCACTTCTCACTTTTCAGAACAGAACACTGTGTTGTAACTAAGTGGGGAAGTGTGTGAAATGCTAATTATAGAACTTGGTGTCTAGCTGGGGTGATGGTGGAAAAGGGGAGGAAGGGAGGGGGTAGGCCTGGCCCAGACTCTGACACAGCCTATCGCTCCTCGTTAAAATTCTCCTTATACATCTTCACTAGACAATTCCTCCTTTCGCCGGCCAAACTCCTATGGGCCAGGTAAGTTATTAGTGGGGAGAAAACGATGAGTAAATGCCAAACAGGAACTATAGGTGGATAAAAAGTCAATAAACAAAAAAGATTAGTGCCACGCTGACGATAAATGTTCTGATAGTAGTCAGAGACAGGCTGAATGATAAATACATGTTTTGCTGATTAAATATAATACATGTGTCTGTGCTGCTCAAGACAGTCTCAATCTTAATTTTGTAAGCTACAAAGGGGCCAACTTGGCAATTAAGGGATGCCCTATTCGTTCTGAGGGCTGTCGACTGTCGATGGATTTGTCCATGGGACTGAGGTCATCGCTAGGCCTAAGCCCGCCGTGTGTTTAGCCTCGTACGTAGTAACCTACAAAGTTCCGCGACGTGACGGCTTGATGGAAGGGGAGACGATTTAAAGTTATGAGCCGGCGCGATAACAAACGTGAAGGAATGAGGCTCTGTCGCGACAAATAAACAGCAGTGAATCCCACTTCTCTATTTGAGCGCCTTCAAATCGGCAAGGTGCTTTTGAATGTTGATAGATCTACATGTTTGTTTGGATTTACTTAAAACTGAAGGAAAATCATCAGCAATAAATCTCCTGTCAACAGTCCAGCTGAAAAAATTTGACCGGCACCGCCGGTCATGCCCAGTTAACAAACCGCCCTTGTGTACAGCAGTATCCGGATAAACACAATAATATATTGCATACATACATATATATATATATATATATATATATATATATATCTATCTATCTATCTATCTATCTATATATATATATATCAATATCCGGTAAACCATAATGCTGTATAGCAGTATCCAGATAAATATGTTATATTGCAAATATATCAATATTCGGTTAAGCATTATAATGTACAGCAGTATTCGGATAACCACGACACATAGTGGTTTGCGTTCACAAAGGATTTGTACGCTTATTATAAAAGTTATGGAGGCCAATTGGGGTCAGTGTGTGAGACCAGCAAACATGGAACAGCGTCTGCACCGAAACAGCACCACAACTGCACCAAGTCTCCACTACAACTGCCCCACAACTACACCCAGACTGCACCACAACTGTACCACGACTACACCCAGACTGCACCACAATTGCACAAACATTGCACCACAATTGCCCCAACACTGCACCACAACTGCACAAACATTGCTGCACCACAATTGCATCAACACTGAACCACAACTGTACCGAGATTACCGAGACTGCACCACAACTGTACCGAGAATACCAGGACTGCACCACAACTGCACCAAAACGGCACCATGATTACAATACCATGAATACATCACGGCTGCCCCAGAGTGCACCATGACTTCCCTTCAATACTCCCTCTGAACGACTGAGTTTGATACCTCTTGTGTAGGGGCAAGGAGTCTACATAATAAGAGGGGCCACTCCTCTCTTTGAGCCAATTAAAAAAGTGTCCTCAAAATTCGGTGGCCCCCTCTTCGCAAATGCGCACCCTTGGCGAACAGAGTTACCCTACTTGAGTTTAAAAAATCAAAGTGAAACTAGCAAGTTTTTGAATAAATTTCGGAAGAACGCTTTTTTTTAATGGTTACGTTGACAAAAAACTTCTTCCGGGGGAAGGGGTGATTGTTTTCTTCATTTAATTTGACTTTAGAATAAAAGGCGAGAGGTCATCAAAATACCCCCCCCCCC
>NW_004797453.1:575783-578955 GCF_000002075.1 Aplysia californica
CAAAAAAAAACCCCCCCCCAACAACTCCGCACTGAACGAACCCGAACTGCTGATGAACAGCAGTCGATCTGCGCACGCAAAGAGGTGCTATTCCTATTCTTCTTCTGGAAAAACGAAAGAGAGCTTCAAAATTCAAAACAGACGTTTTGCCATCTGAAGCAAAGAGCGGACTTTCGGCGGACACTTTTTTGGCTGAGTGGACCATCTTGCTTTGTACTATCTTTGGTAGAGGTAAGGCGCCTCGCCTCCTTACGCATATGAGCTGTGCTCGATTCCCGTTTTGGGAGAATTCTTATTAAATACTAAATACACGTCTCTTGATCTTTCTGCTGGGACACTTGTGTATCCCTCCCAGCCGAGTTGATCCTGACAATCAGGGTCGAAGCTCATCTCTTAAATGATGCAGACTCAGTCGACGGGGACATAAAACACCAATATAAGAAAACAAAACAAAACAAAAACAAACAAAAAACAAAAAAAGCAAAATAAAAATGATTATGAAAATAAGGGGACACACCAGCAAATCCTAGAAAAGTAAACAAAAATCTTTTCCTGTGGTTCATTGCCAATAGGTTACTAAGCCCCTGCTTAGAGGGCGCCCCATAAGCTCGGTTTGTATCACGCTAGACAACGGAGAGAACGGGTCTGATTCGAACCCCAATTGGACGTTCCGGTCTTGAGCTCGGGTCATTAAGTGGAGTTTTCCCACGCATTAAATAGCAGTTCGTTAATGTGCCCTTGAGTTCCTCTTCACTCAAAATCAAAAGTATACAAGATCGTCCGAAAATTATCATTTGTGAAGCGTGCTGACAAAATGAGTTACTTCTCACTATCCACAAATGCAGATATTGGCCAAAAATTGACACCAGGGTCAAATTTCTAGGTTTTCTCTTGATGCAATATTCATTAAGTACTAAATTCCTTTAGTTATTTCATACTTACTAATTGTAAAACCTTAACTTATAAGCATGACATATCTATTTCAATAGGGCTCAAATCCGAGAAGTAACTCATTTTGTCAGCACACTTCACATTTGTTCTCGTGTGTCTGTTGGGTAGGCTACCTATTGTACCCAGTGCACATTACAGAAATTTTCGTTAAATCTCTATTCGACAAAGCTACATTTGAGGGCAGCCACATTTCCTTCATGCTGGGGCAAAAGCTACGTTTTGGCACAATTAGATCAAATCCTCCATAAACCAAAATGTGAATTGTTTGGGTGTTTTTTTTATAAAGTCATGATTTTGATACATTTCCTACGTAGGGCATATTCTTGTAGTAGATTCAATGCTGAACACGCCAATCAGAATATTTTCAAATACCTTGGGTAGTTTTAAAGATTAGCCACATTGTGTAGCACAGAGAGCAAATACAACATTTGGAGAAATATGACTTTAACCTTAACCTTAGTACGTTGACCCAAGCTTTAGCACATTTGTAACCTTTGGTGAAGTACAACTTGTCGTGAAAAATAATTAATTTAAAAATATTTAAACATAAAATTATAAAAATTCCTTTCAAAATATTATTAAGAAATGGTTAAACTTGTGTTTTCTGGCGGAACTAATTTTTTTAAAACCAGGCACGACTCAGTTTGACCTTTTCACCCCGTTGCTCAAAAATAGTTCTGCCGACAACTGGGACTTTTCTCTAGGCACACACACAGTTCGCTACTTCAGAATTACAAAGTTCTATCTTATCAATATCTAATTTTGAGAAATTTAACGTGAAAAATTTGGAGTTTCACACGTCAATGCAATTCTTTTGATATGTTGATAACAACTCCGAGTAGTGTTACGATTTTAATACAGCAGATAGAACTTTTGTTTCTGACCTTATGGTCTAAGTAACTCGAAAAAGCCAAGAATGTCAGAATAAAATTTTAATTGGTCGCTTTTAAGGACAAGCAGGCTAACCCAGATTTCGGGGGTTTCCAGAAATCTTGACCTACACCAAAGGTGGGGATTGGCCTACCTATAGGAGAAGTTTGGTTTCACTGGTGTGTATATTTGTTTGGTTATAGAGAAAACTCTCTTTGTCTTTCAAAGAAAGGGAAAAAGGGTTCCAAAACTTTACTTCCGATTTTCCCAAAACAGCATTTTCCGGGATAGCCCCCTTGTGCTTAGAAGCTACCAATTCTAAGGTAGCGATTTGTTTGCGCAAAGAATGCGATAGGCCTAAACAAACTTTCGGGTCAAATCTGACACAGCACCGCAGAGGTGGATTTGATAAAGCGTTCACAGGCCAGCACCATGCCTTAAATGTATAAAACCATATCAAACTGGGATTTACCGAAACTTTCTGCGTTGGGGGATTTGGATGCCCATGTAGGGAAATCTATTTGTGTGATATCGTAGTCAAATCCGGCACTTGTCAAAATTAAAGAACAGATAACAAAGAATATGGCACTTTCCCCCACCTGTTTGGCCATTTTCATCATTTTTTTGTAAAGGAGGAGGTGGTTTCTCGTTGGCTTTACAACTTCTATGTCCATTGAAAACACGTTTCTGTGAGGATTTTCCTGGGGGAAAAACGTTGACCGAAGGGGCACACACTTGTGGATTTGCAGTTTCTATATAAAGGACACTCAAGCTTTGGAAGTCATGTTCTCACTAATTTTACCTCTGACACCAGGTGACATCCACCTCCTTCAATTACAAATATCTCGACTTCTTTTCAAGATAGGTTGATATTATTCCTTCAGAAGCGAGACAAATGAACAAACTTTAAGATCATATCAATATCTTCATATGCCCAAAATTTAACGAGTGCCTGAATCCTCCCTGTCTTTACACATAATTTTATCAACTAGGATTTTCTCCGATTTTGCACTTGGAAACAGTCCCATTCCATTCTACCCGGATTGATCTTGACAAGCTCGTCTTATCTATGATCTATCTTCAATGTGTCGATAAGGGTGTAAAAAGTTAACAAGTAATTAAACAGCTGTTGCATGCTCCCTATTATAGAGGTGTACAGAATTCAGAGAGGACAGGTACGAAGTACGGTCTCTGGATAAGGCGGGCTTGAACTGACGTGCGATGATATTATCATGACAAAAGCGTGCGTGTCATTGAGTCGGTATACATAGAACACGCTGCTTTTTCTAGATAACATTGCGTACGTTCGAGCGCGACCTCAAAAGACCATGATTAAAATTAATTTTAAAAG
>NW_004797453.1:584450-585979 GCF_000002075.1 Aplysia californica
AAAACTGCCGTTCTCTGTTTTAAATGTATAAATGATAGTGCACCTTTTTATCTTAAAACATTCCTGGAATTATATAATCCACCTAGAGCCCTTAGATCAGCCTCTGACAATCTAATTCTTAAAACTCCAAAACAAAACTACAAAACATACGGCGAGCGTTCCTTTTTGTTCTTTGGTCCCCAGGTATGGAACGAAATCCCATATAAAATAAGATCTGCCCCAACAATTTCCATTTTCAAAAATCAGCTGAAGCATTTTTTATTCACAAAAGCATACCTGTCATAATGATGTACTGTGATATATATGCATGTGTATGCCAGACTGTGAGACTGAAGAAATAGCGAGTGAGAATGAGAGAGAGAAAAAGAGAGAGATAGAGAGAGAAAAGAGAGAGAAAAGAGAGAGAAAAGAGAGAGATAGCGAGAGAGGGAGAGAGAAAGAGAGAGAGAGATAGAGGGAGAGGGAGAGAGAGAGAGGGAGAGAGAGAGAGAGACAGACAGACAGACAGAGAGACAGACAGACAGACAGAGAGAGAGAGAGAGAGAGAGAGAGAGAGAGAGAGAGAGAGAGAGAGAGATAGAGTGGAAATGTTTATCTATCTGTATAGAATTAATGTTTTAATGAATGTTTCTAGTTACTCACGTTTCAACTTTATTTTGACCGCTCGTGAATTTTTATTGCATTGTATATTTGTAGTGAACACATTTTCAACCTCACTGCGAGACTGTTTTTCTCGTATAAAATTTTACACATATGCATTTATATTATATGTATAATACTTTGTTTTACGTACACATTTGTCGATTAATTTTTAAGATGTGATGTCTTTTTCATTGTAAAGCGCATTGAGCATCTTTTAGGAAATGGAAATGCGCAGTATAAATGCTATTTATTATTTTTATTATTACTTGAAGAAGTGACTCGGCATACCAGGGCCAAGTCAATTTGTAAGCGATGCACCCTAGAACAATGCTTGCTAATCGGTTTTTCTCACTAGTTAGTGATTTGATAATGTTGGTAGGCGATGGGGATCACCTTGGTACTCACATGTGTTACTTGATACACAGCTTAGAAATACATGTAGGTGGGCGGGACGATAAGTTTTGCTTCTTTAAAAGGTGGCAAAAGTAGGCGCTAGCTATAAAAGGGCTGTCAAGCATTGACATCGAAGAACAACTTGAGTTCCGGGAAGAAATGACTTCACCTGGTGGGAATCGAACTTGTGTCTTTTGTCTGCAACGCGAAGAGCATAGCCGTTACTTCACAGGCGTCAGTAACTCCCGAGACAGACTGGTAGAAAGGTTAGACGTGGACAGTTTGCGAACCCGGATATCTGGTTGTTTTTTTAAAAAGTGTCACGACCATATTATAGAGGGATCTAGGGCCTTCTTTGTAGGCGTGTGGAATAGTGTGGATACTTGAGTTCTCTTTTGATTGTTCAATGGGGAGAGGCCCACTTCTGCAAGGGTGAAGGTAACGATGGGTCAACTTCTTGTCTTGCAATGAACTGGAGAGAGAGAGAGAGAGAG
>NW_004797453.1:588097-590071 GCF_000002075.1 Aplysia californica
CTCTCTCTCTCTCTCTCTCTCTCTCTCTCTCTCCATGGACCACCATAATGTTGGCGTCTGCAGCCAAGTGCTACGGCTATAGTACTGTACTCTTATGGTGAGATTACAAGTTTGGTGATTCGGTACTACGTCGTGTCCTTGGAAAATGCACTTGGGCCTACACGTATTTTCCCGTTTGACTCCGTTCATTTGGAAGTAGACGTTTCATTTAGAGGTTTAACTTCTTCAGTTATCTTTCGGGGCTGTAAGGGGCGTTGGACCTGCTAGACCTACACAATAAAAATTTCGCAATTTCGAATCCCACTCCATGCGCTACACAGCGAAGAGAACCTGGGAAAGGGGGGGGGGGGGGTTGGTAAGTGTTTTACGGCGCTCGGAACTGCAGAAGGTCATGTGAACGCGCGTGACACATTATAGTGGGTTTTAAAATTCGTGGCGTAACTTATTGTCAAATATCTCCTCAACTATCGAACATACTCTCCAGTGGGTGGTTGGCGGGTGCTCTGGTACGATGTGGTTTGCTTCTTCTTTCCTATGAAACATCTATCTAACCACTAGGCTTCCGACGCCACAATTCATAACATGGTGGTCCATAAATAACATGTTCGATGCATTTGATGGACACTTTATCACTATTGACACAGTGTCTTGTATTTAATGGCAAGAAAGAATACTGGGTTCATCCCATTAATGCCAAGAGACACATATGCAAGTTAATCGTGTCTTCAATTTCTTGAAATTGGTTTCTCTTGGGGGTTTTTTGTTCATAAAGTTAAAATCCTGTTTTCGCCACAAGCATGGATATTCTTGGATCAAACCTATGAACTCAAGAGTTTTGGCACCATCCATTGTTTTGTTTCTGTTTTGTTGTACAGGCTTTCAAGCGGAGAATGTAGAAGCTGTCTCCGGCTGTCTTGAGCTGATCGAGATATCTCAGCGAGGTTTGGCGGGAAATTTCCGGTGTGCTTATTTTAGAAATGACGAAATCACTGCTAGCTTTGAGCGGTTGTCGATGCGGGAATAATATATTTTACTGCTCACTGCTAGCAGTGCACTGCTCAATACGGCGCGGCTACTGCTTTTGGTGTATCGGCGTATAAATAATATTACTAAAGACTTAACACGGTTCAGCTAATTGCGCAGCTACTTCTCAGCTCTCAGATCAGCCGAGCGTGCAAACGGAAAAAACCCAAATCGATTACTTACAAACGAGGAAGTTTGAAATGTTCCTTTTTGGTTTTTGTTGTTGTTCCTATCTTTCCCACCTTTACCCTTCCTTCACGTGAGGCTCGTTTTACAAAGTACAGACTTCACCATAAGTTAAGGACCACCTTGAAAGACAACCCTTATTTTGGAAAAAAATCAGAAAAAAACAGCAAGGAATGTTTCAAAATTGTTTGCTCTGATAGCGTTAATGGGTTACCAATGCGTATTGCAATGCTTCCAAAAGAAGCAAAATCCACCACGTGCTGCAGGGAAATCCTTCGGGAATTTTAGCCAAATTTGCTAAGTTTTTTATCGTCTTGTGTGCGACACCACCGACATTCCTCAGTTAAAATTTATGGTGGACGTCATAAACTGACGTACGGTCTCGAACTGTGCTCATTTTGGTGGCAATATCATCCGCTGTTTGCGCAAAATCCAGTATCGCATCAACGTGCCACCAAGACGAAAGCTGGAAGGCTTAGATCGAGCCAAAGCTATGGCAAGGCTGCAGGATGGAGTGTGAGCCCGAAAAGTTACCAGAAGGCTAGCATTGTCACACTCTGTCATTGTCAGCCTGAGGCAGCGCCATCAAGCCACTGGATCAGTCCAAGAACGCCCATGTGCAGGTCGACCCAAGAAGACCACTCAGAGTGTTTGCAAGTGGTCTTTAACTTATGTTGAAGTCTTCAGATAACTCTGCTGTCTCGTTCTTGAGAAACTATAATTCCTGCACCTGTCTAGGTGTGTGTGTGTGTGTGTGTGTGTGTG
>NW_004797453.1:590171-591944 GCF_000002075.1 Aplysia californica
GAAATGACGAAATCACTGCCTGCAATGAGCGGGTGTACTAATTTTAGAAATGACAAAATCACTGCCTGCAATGAGCGGTAGTAAATGCGGGGATATTTTACTGCTCACTGCTAGCAGAGCACTGCTCAATACGGCCCGGCTACTTAACTGCTTTTGGTGCGAACGGCGTAAAAATACTACTACTAAGATTTAACACGGTGCAGCTACTGCTCAGCTACTGCTCAGCTATTGCTCAGCTCAACTGCTTTTGGTGTGTACGACCACTAAGTTCCCTGTATGTGACTATAGTCTTTTCTGATAAGGTGGCATAGATGGCCATCACAGAACTGACCAAGCAATAGCCTAGATTGAAATAGAAAAAGCCAGAAAGGAAAAAAAGATGTGGCTTTTGCTCCTCCATGAAGGATAATCTCCCACCCCCCCCACCACCACCACCCGAAACATCAGATGTATCAACCCGTATCAAAGAGTGATTTGACAAAACGTTGTGAAATGCATGCTCTGGGTGTTACCAACACTCAAACGATAAGTAATATCCGTGTGTCAAGCGAAAAGTTCTTGTACGAAGCTTCTAATGAGTGGACGCTTGAGGAAACTCGTAGACAAGCTGTGGAGGCACATAATAGCGTAATACAGTCTTCACAAAAAGTTAAGGACCACTTACAAAAGTGAGCTCAAAATAAAAACCATGAAATCAAATTATGCCTTCTTTGACACACATTTAATTCATCAATCCATAAGCGCAAAAAAGAAATTTAATTACCGCGTACAGTTGAGACCGAAATGCGTAATTCCCAGATCTCAAAAAGGACCCACCCTCAAAATCGAAAATCACAAAAGAATGGGTCTCAAAAAGTCTCAGCAATATCAAAGAGAAAGACTAGTTCAAGTTCGTGAATGTCAATGGAATTGTCAGAAGCGCATGTGTCCACCATTCACGGCAAGGCAGTCAAGGCATCCTGACAGGGCAGCGGTATCTGCAGGAGATCCTTCGACCTCTGGTCGTTACGGCGCTGCAGCAGATTGGGCCAACTGCTGTCCTTCAGGACGACAACGCCATGCCGCACAGGTCCAGGGCGTCAACGCCTTCGTGCAGCAGGCGGGGATTACCCGCATGGTTTGACCAGCCAACAGTCCAGACCTCAATCCTATAGAACAGTTGTAGGCTGAGTTTGATCGGAGAGTTCGGGAGAACTACTCTTTGCCCGCCAGCATCTGCTTGGATGGCTGTAACAAAAATGGAACAACATTCCCAACGTCTTTCTTTAGTGATTTTCGATTTAGAGGGTGGGTCCCTTTTGAGCGCTGGGGATAATCCATCTCGCTTTCGATTTTGATGAAATTTCTTTTTTGCACTCATGGATTGATGAATATAATGTGTTTTAAAGAATGAATAATTTGATTATCTGGTTTTTATTTTTCGTGCACTTTTGAAAGTGGTCCTTAACTTACTTTTTGTGAAGACTGTATGTTGGGTTTCTAAAAAAAAAAGAACACCAATCTAAAGGAAAATAATTTGACCATCTTTGAACCAATCAGAAAAATAGAAAAAAAACGTGGCACAGGTACAATTCACCCGGAGAGTGTTATAGTTAATGTAAACCCTCTCTGATTCAACCAAGGAGACGTATACCTGGAAATAATGATAGATGTCACTGTACGTGTTCGAGAAATAAAACTTCTTTAAAAAAAACGCTAATTGGGGTGATTTGAAGAACAATGAATAAACTACAAAACAACCATAATTGTGATGATTTGAAAAACAATTGACAA
>NW_004797453.1:592044-593464 GCF_000002075.1 Aplysia californica
GGGGGGGGAGAGTCGGTCACGATCTGGCTGTTGTTTTAACAGAGACAGGCGATTCCATTAACTGGAATTTCTTAATCCTCCAGAGCCAGATCGGAATCAGAGATATCGGCGATCACGGTTGGTCAACCGTTTCTCTGCTTGGGTGCTCTTGACTCCTCTTCTTCGACCCGACATTACCCTGGTCTTTACGGCTACCCATCTGTAAGTAACTGTTTGCTTGCCTCCGTCTTTTTGCCTGTGGGTTTTTTTTCTCCCAAGAACGCAATCCGTTGAAAACTATATAGATCTACTCCACATAGAAAATCTAAATAGACAGACAGAAATAGCAGTGGGGGAGAAAACGATGACCATCTAGGGCCTATCAGTTGCGCCTTCTTACCACCCACAATTTAGATATTTCTCGCTCTTAGTTCATCATAACCCGGGTATTGTCCACCTGATCCTCGCTTTTTGGACAATTATCTTTTTTTGTTGTTGTTGTAATGTCAACTTGTTTCTTGACTGAAAGGTCAACAACTCAAATTAAAGAATTGTATTCCTACCTTTTATGATTTGACCTTTAGTTTATAAATAGAATCTTTTCAGTCCCCCAAACGCCAGAACAATAAAATAAAGAAAGGTTCTGTCAGCATGAGCTCAAAATAATAATATTATGATTCTTTGCTATCAAAATCGAGATGGTTTCAAGGTCATTAAATCGTTAGGGTTGCAGAAAAGGGAAATGCGAAGACAGAAGTTCATCTGTCTTATTTTAGAGCAAGAGTGTGTGTGTGTGTTTGTGTGTGAGTGTGTGTGTGTGTTTCTGTGTGTATGTGTGTTTGTATGTGTGTATATGTATGTGTGTTTGTATGTGTGTGTGCATGCTTATGTGTGTATGTGTATGCTTGTAGTTACCTTCTCCTTCTCCTTCTCCTTCTCCTTCTCCTTCTCCTTCTCCTTCTCCTTCTCCTTCTTCTTTGTGGGGGCACCACTGCATCTGAAAACCAACCCTCGCCATATATGTATATATGTATATATTATATACAAGTGTGTGTGTGTGTGTGTATATGTGAGGGTGTCTCTGTGTGTGTGTATGTGTGTGTGTATGTGTGTTTTGTCTCATTACTATAAGCTATGGGAATCAGAACAGCTTAAGGCCAGTGGGTCGCCTTGCTCTAGCAAGCAACGAAAAATCGAATAGTTTTTGGGCACCTTACATCGACACACTCTTGCCTCTGGTTCACTTCGAGGAACCATGTACATGTAACTGTGTTGGCCCATAAAACATAAAAAAGAGTATTGTACGTGGCTGTAAGAAAAAAACGGAATCATTTCACAACATCAGAAGAATGTAGAATGCTGTCCATGTGTCAATAATATACAATATAATTTAATATATCCTGCCTACTCTAAACTCTAAGGTAACGAATAAGCGTCCCCC
>NW_004797453.1:593564-594787 GCF_000002075.1 Aplysia californica
TTTGTTGTTTAAAAAATGTTTTTGTAACTGTTGTTGTTCAAGGTGAAGTATCTGTTTGATCAAATGATCACTCCTTCCCCTCAATAATATTTGGAAACATGTTACAATCACCCAAAGATAGTACATAACAAGATGGTTCACTCAGCCAAAAAAGTGTCCGTCGGAAGTTCGCTCTTTGCTTCAGATGGCGCTGCAGTCTGTTTTGAAGCTCTCTTATGTTTCTCCAGAAGAAGAATAGGAATAGCACCTCCTTGAGTGAGCAGATCGACTGCTGTTTATCAGCTGTTGGGGTTCGTTCAGTGCGGAGTTTTAGTTTTTATTTTATTTTAATGACCTCTCGCCTTTCATTCTAAAGTCAAATTACACGAAGAAAAGAGTCACCCCTTCCTCCGGAAGAGGTTTTTTTTGTCAACGAAACCATTTTAAAAAGCGTTCTTCCGAAATTTGAATTCTTATTTATTCAAAAACTAGTTAGTTTCACTTTGATTTTTTAAACACAAGTAGGGTAACTCTGTTCGCAAAGGGTGCGCATTTGTGAAGAGGGCGTCACCGAATTTTGAGGACACTTTTTAAATTGGCTCAAAGAGAAGAGTGGCCCCTCTTGTTATGTAAGACTCTTTGAATTACCCATGGACACAGGCTTTATAAACTTTAAAAAAGTGTTCATGAAATTATTGAAATCACGAACACGCTGTGTGAAATTGCCACTAAAAAAATAACCTCTTTCCCCTTTTTTTGGTCACTCTCATAAGAAGACGCCGGCGCTGATTAAATCACCTTACAATCAGACTGGTTGAGTCTGTCTAAAAAGGTAAGGGTGACGAACTCGAGATGAGCTCATGGCTGCTTTGAGAGCTTGTTTAAATATTTTTTTTTCGTCGACGTTTTACCTCCCTTTAAAAAGGTCAAGGTATGATTTTGGTTTCACCTCTTGGCCATGAAAAGCTAGATCAAGAGAGCCAAACTTGAGACCAAGCTAAAAACAATACTGCAATCTTTGCCTTTTGGCTTCTGATTTTTTACTGGCACTGTTGGTATACATTTACCAAGAAAAAAACCTCTCATCTCCAACTCGAACAGGACTTTAAAAGAGATGATAACCTACACTTTTAACTGACGTACGCACATCACGCCTGGTTCTTGTCTTCTGTTCCTAGGTCTTCACTGGCATGTGGCGATAATCCGCATGTTACAGAACCAGAGCGCTGAGCACAGACCTTACG
>NW_004797453.1:595436-597153 GCF_000002075.1 Aplysia californica
AAATACAACTATCGTACCCTGCAAGATGGATCACTCCTCTCTTTGAGCCAATTTAAAAAACGACCTCAAAACCACGGTGAAGAAATTAGGTTCTCAAGAACATGACTGCAGATGCAGAGCAAGGAGCTTATACAGTAAGGTCCTTGATGCAGAGTAGAGGTGGGCAAATTCCGGATAAACTATCCGTTAATCGGATAATTCTCAATGAAACATTATCCAAATTCATTAACTCTCTTTCCTGACCCGTTTGCCGAAGCGGGTGCACCCAAATGCTGAAGTGATACCAATACCCGTTTATCGAAGTGATTCTAACCCATTTACCGAAGCGGTTCAAAACATATTATTTGCCGAAGAGGTGAACTAACATAAAATCCGGATTTTGCTAAAGCGACTCATTGCCCAGCCTTAATGCAGAGTTAGCTTTGTAAAACGACCTTCAAATAAAGGAAGTTTAAAGGGTGGAAAGTCAGGAACAGACAACAACAAAAACAAAACAAAAAAAGGGACATTTCAAACTTCCTCGTTTGGAAGTAATCAATGTATGTTTCCATTTGCACACTCGTCTGATCTGAAAGTTATGCTATTATAGCCTACCCTTGTTTTTTAATGTGAGGTTTTACGACGCTGGCAACTGCATAAGGTTATTAAGGTTATATGAGCGCCAGGGGGTGAAAGTCAACAGAGAAGTCCAAACGGGGAGTCAGGCTTACTCTGCTCACCTCTCTAGCCTCAAAAGCACAAAGTCTGCTTCGACTATCAAGACACCCCGAGGAGTGACAAACATACAAAAGAAGTAGAGGAAAAAGGACGATAGTAAGGATGAGGAGAGAAAAAGCAGCAGTTGTTCCGACACAGTATGAGCATGTCATTGATAAATCAGCCTATTTGACAATTCTACTGTGCGTAAGAACATGTTAATATCCTCTCTTCGTGAGTGGCCTAAAGACATTTCAGTCAGTAGCACTACCCTGGGGGTGGGGAGGGGGGGGTGCTACACCTCTTATACAGTCAAACCTCGGTGAAGCGCCTGTATATAGCCCCTTGGCCTTCATTGCTGCAGACGGTAGCAATTCAGGAGATGCGGTAGGCTTAATATTGTCAAACCCTCTACCCAATTTAATATTCAATGTCTACTGCGTGCTTCCAGTAACTAGGCCAGCAAATTACGTCTTTCGAAAGATAGAGCGCACAAATAGGTCAGATCGTGCTATCAAAAACTCGACTATTCATTCATTCATTCATTCATTCATTCATTCATTCATTCAGTCGGCTTCTTCTTGTTCTTCTTTTTTGCGGTCTGCAGTGTACACACAAGCACACACATACACGTACACACACGTACACACACGCTCACACACACACACACACACATACACACACACGTACACATTACGCACCGTAAACCACTAATCAACGGCTGTGTTAAAGCTGACCCGTTCTCAGAAACTACTTTCCACAAGCTTGCGACCTCTGATAAAGCGTACAATTCGCAGCAAGTCCTTGACAACAATGAGCTATTATCACCAAAAAACAAAACAAAACAAAATAAAACAAAACAACACACAAAAAAAACACGTTTCAGTCGTATCATAAATGTCAGAATTCAGAATGTCGGAAAGTCTAAGGTCTACTTTTAACATAGAATGAATCATGTTCATGTGTATCTTTTCCATAATTTATATTCTCGGGGGTTTTAATTAGAGACCCCTCCCCCCCC
>NW_004797453.1:598291-600401 GCF_000002075.1 Aplysia californica
CCCCCCTCTCCTCCCGATCGATCCTCACGAGTTTTCATTCAGCGCCTTCGTCTTTTTACCCAAAATAATGTTTTTTCCCGCGTGTTCGGCTTCACAAGTATTCTGAGGTTGTTGGGTTTTTTTTTTTTTTTAGTTTCATGGAGAGATGAGGGTGGGGATCCTTTTCCTCTCAATAAAGGCCTAATTTGTAACACTGTGAAAGCAGGATTTGTGTTGTTATAAAATGGTATTTGTGAAATACAACTCAACCCAATGATCATTGTTATTGTTTTTAAAGAAGGTGCACCATCCACGATCAAAGAACGCGATTTTTTTTTAAAATCATTGACCAAAAACCCCCACAAAAACAACCAACAACATAACCCTACAAACAATTTTTTTTAAAATAAAGAAAACCATGTCCAAGCTTCCAAAGCCTTTAAGAAATATTCACCACCAGGTTGTCTGAATAAAAAGTGCAGGTTCTCCGACTCAATAAACGATTTTAGTTTGGTAGGAATTAATTTAGCATTTCTCCCGGGTGGCGGCCGAAGTCTAGTCTTATTAATTTTGGATCAACAAATACAACTTGCATACGGGAACTCCGAGATTAGATCTATATTTTAAAAGAAACAAGCACAACCACTAAAAAAAAAAAACAAAAAAAAAACACAAAAACTCAAAGCTTGTATTTATAGATCTATTTCTATATTGATTTAACAAATGATTCTAAACATGTGGTTAATGGTGTATGTGCATATTTCATCGTAAGTTCATACACGAAGCAAATGTCAAACGCGCAAACAGGTAGATCTAACTGATTTTTAAAAAAAAGTCATAATGACAGTCTAATCGGCGGTCAGAAAACAAGAACTAGATCACCGTAGATGGCTGTGGTGTAGTGATCAGACGCTTTGCCATCGCATGCAAAAGACCAGAGTTCGATTCCCGTGTGGGAAGCATCTTCATTGAGTGTGTCGGTCTTTCTGCGCTGGGACGTTGCATCCTTAACCCGGGTAAGCCCTGATAGACAGGGCCAAATCCCGCCTCGTAAATTGTTATTATCATTTTTATATTTTTTTAGGTAAGTGTTTTCGGCGCTCGCAACTGCATAAGGTCATATGAGCGAGCGGGACACAATAAACATTTTCAGTTGGTAGGAAATTTTTATTTTAAGCCCGGGTGGCGGCTGAAACCTACTCTCATCGATTTTGGACCACCAGGGATCTTTAACGTGCGTAACTTGCTCAAGGGACTTCCGAGATTTTTCGCCCTTGTCCGAGAAGGATAGGTGTAGATCTTACCCACCATAAGATCAGGAGTGTTGCTGAAAGACGGCACTAAGAAGGAGCCAAGGAGTAGCAGTAGAAAGGCTGCAGAAAGAGTCAGGAGCCCAGAGGAGGAGACAAAGGAGATGAGGGGGGTGGAGGCATAAAGTGGAGACGAAAGCTGACGACAGAACATTGTTAGAGAGCAGGAAAACATGACTGTGAAAGGAGAAAATTTTTAGAGAAGAAAATTTTCCGTCGCTATCCGGATTCGAACCCGGGACCTATTAAATGAGAGGCGAACACTTTCACCTCTTGGCCACAAGAGCCCTTTCCTCGTAGATGTTATCTCTTGTCGAGAGGGCGTACAACAACAACAACAACAACAACAACAACAACCATAAGTAACACCCATATTAAAAAGATGGATCTAATTTTTAAAACAAAAGTTCACTATTACTAGGCCTATACTCGCTTTTTGGATCACATCAAAGGACGTTTCCCCTGCTACTGTTTGCTTGCATGCAGTATGGGTAAGCAGACGGCAAAGTGATTGCAGATTTTGGCCGACCTCACAGCAGGGGCCGTAATAATATTATTGTAGTCGGCAGTCGGTCAGTTCCCTCGTTTGACAGCCGAAAGTGAACTTTACCATTTAACCCTTCCACTGCTAAATCTTCATTATAATGTTTTGAAAGAGTCAGGAACTATTTCGAGCCAGGAAAGTTTATAGGTTTAAGAACGACGTGCTGTGAAAGTAGCATAGTTTAAGTCAACAGTAAGGAACAAAACATCTTATCTAATCTCATCTCATCTCACCTCATCTCAACTCATCTCATCTCATCTTATAATATTAATAATAA
>NW_004797453.1:608785-611040 GCF_000002075.1 Aplysia californica
ATAATATAGTGACGAGAGGACGTGAGCTTATATTGTGGGGTAGGAGGGGGTGGGGTGGGGTGGGGGTGGGGAGTCTGCAAAACGAGATTAGCAGAGGAATAGCATTTAGATTGATTAGTGTGCCCCAAGGTTAATATCATCTGGCCTATTTCTGAGTTTACGATAGACTAGTTCAAACTGTCCTTACTTTCCGCTTGCATAATTTCGTTATCTTGAGAGACGCTTCTCGAGAAAGACGGCTTGTTGACCTGAAAAAGAAGACTAAACGTAGTTACGTGGTCTTTCGATACCAAATCGGGGGATGTCTAAGTCTACGTTGCACCAGCTGCAGACTGCAGAGTCTGGTCAGTACAGTCGTTTTTGCGGGTGGTTGGAGAGTGCCACTGGTAGGTCCTACTTCTTTACTTTTTCTTTATTGCTTTTCTCTATCTGTCTTACTTTTTCAGGCACTAAAAGACTAGTGTTATGTCGTTATGCGTCTTTTTACGCAAACAAACAAACAAACAAACAAACAAACAAACAAACAAACCAACAAACAAAAAATAAATAAATAAACAAACAGTCGTTCGTTACATGAACAGTTACATTTTAAGCGCGTACTGACTAAATTAATGTAAGGTCATTTTCTCCAAGCAAGAACTGAAGACTCTCGTGGTCTAGAGGTTACGATGTTCGCCTCTCATTCAATAGGTCCCGGGTTCAAAACCTGACAGTGACGGACAATTTTCTTCTCTAAAATATTCTCCTTTCAACTCCTCTCCTGCTCTCTAACCATGTTCCAACCCCCTTTGCCCCTATTCTGGACTCCTGCTTTCTGTAGCCTTTCTACTACTACTCCTTGGCTCCTTCTTTCTGCTGTCTTTCAGCCACTATCCAGGTTTTAGGGTAGGCAGGACCTAATACCTAGCCTTCTTGCGAAAAATCTCGGAGATCCCATGTGCACGTTGCGCTAGTTAAAAATCCCCTGATTGTCCAAAATCGACAAGAGTAGGCTTCGGCCGCCACCTGGACAGAATTCGAAATTCCTACCAAACTGAGTGTTTCATCGCTGTATAACACGGACCAGAACTACCAAAGCAGACAAGAACAACTGCTCACCTGTCTGACGTCAGAGGCAGCTCTGACTGAGTGGGATCCAGCGTCCTAGCAGAAAGACGAAAATACTCGAAAAAATCAACTTCCCCTTGTGGGAGTCGATTTCTTTTTTTTTTTTTTTTTTATCCAGTGGTTTATTTTTTATACATAGTGGTTTCACTGTGATCGCAACTGCATAAGGTCATATGAGCGCGCGGGACACATTAAACCTTTTCAGTTGGTGGGAAATTTTGATTTCTTTTTGCCCGGGTGCCCCCGAAGCCCACTCTTGTCGATTTTTCATGTCTTCTGTGTGCACAAAATTATCGAAACTTACCTCAATGATGTCGCCAAAAAACCACACACACACACACACATACATATAGAACACACCAACAAAGACTTAAACTAACCCTGTTTCAACTTCAGAAGCAAAACATTCGTATCCTCCATCAACCCTGTTCGCCTCTCAAGCTTCTGTGTGCAATGGCGAAGAGCTAGATAAAAATAATAAACCACGGACGCCAGTGAAGTGTCCTACCCAACCTGTCCAAGACAACCATCCATTATCGAGGAGAAAAATGGCCTTCTTAGTCATGCGGTCCGCTGGGACAGTCAATATAATGGATTGGGGGGGAGGTGCTCGTTTGTACAGCTGATTAATCGTTTTGGACAGAAGGTCGTTAGTGCAGGTTCAACAGTGATTCGTTATACATGTAGCAGGTTCAAACAGTGATTTGTTATTTAATATATATTCGGACTGTTAGACATACAGCATAAACATTAAGACTTTCTTCAAACTGAATCTTAACATATGTGAAGCGTGCTGACAAAATGAGTTACTTCTCACTATCCACAAATGCAGATATTGGCCAAAAATTGACACCAGGGTCAAATTTCTAGGTTTTCTATTGATGCAATATTCATTAAGTACTAAATGCCTTTAGTTATTTCATACTTACTAATTGTAAAACCTTAACTTATAAGCATGACATATCTATTTCAATAGGGCTCAAATCCGAGAAGTAACTCATTTTGTCAGCACACTTCACATATTTTATTTCTCTGGGTCTCTTCTTCTGAAAGACATACAATGAATCAGTCATAGCTTAGTTCATCAAGCGTTATGGACGTACACGTACATGTATCAGAAATTAATAACTGTGACAGTTGCACAGCAG
>NW_004797453.1:611503-613197 GCF_000002075.1 Aplysia californica
CCCCCGCCCCCTTCTCCCTTTCACACGAACGACGTGTAATTCATTTGCAGCGGTCACAGGCTACGAATTTGAATGCAAGTAAAGAAATGTTTACTGAGATGAGAAGATGGTTGCCACGCAGACACCTGTAGGAATAAGAGCAGCAAGGTTTCAAGTTCGACTTGTTGTAAAACTCAAGCAAAGAGCGCTGAACTGAAAAAGCGTTCGGAAAAAAAAATTAATAAAAAAATGTAAAAAATAATTATGGATATGAAAAATTAACCGCATACGTGACATGCAGAATATAAAAGAGATAGATATATGCGTGCGTGCGTGCGTGCGAGCGTGCGAGCATGCGTGCGTGCGTGCACGCGTGTGTGCGTGCGTGCGTGCGTGCGTGCGTACACACAATACATAAGTGACTTGTCATAGCTTAATGTGCTTTCCTTTTTCTTGAAGTAATATCTATAGATCTGGAACAGACATCGCTGATCATGGTTCGCGACTCATTTCTCTGCTCGAGTGTTCATAAAAAAACAACAATGAAAACAGCCAAACCCCGTGCCCCTTTATACCGCCTTCCTTGGCGCGAGCATTACGTTGGCGGTACAGTAGGGCTGCCGGTATAACGGGATAGCACAGAATGTCACCTTGAACTGAACGGCGGTAAACTGGTAAAGACTAGACACAAACTGTAGCGAGTTTTGTCTTAAACGTATGCAGATGCGGTTCACTTTTTATCGGCTGGGCTGTGAACAAGAGATTTATTACTGCTAATGATTTTCATTCAGTTTCCAGTAAATCTTAATTAGATTCATTTTAATTATTGTCAACATTCAAAAGCACTCTTCTGATTTGAAAGCGCCCCAAAAAGATGATAAGGGTTCACTGGTAAGTTGATATGCACATTGTTGTCCCCGCTCACTGTCGCGAAGGACGACTTCGCGCGAACACGGCGGTCCAAGCCGGCGATTTTTTACAAATTATCTACTGGGCCTAAAGAGCAAGCCTTTAGTTGCCAATCTGGCTTCTCAGCTCCTGACTTTATTGAAGGATAAGACTATTTAATACATGTATTTAATCAGTAACGTTATCAGCGAAACTGTCTCAAGTTACTGTCATTGTCAGCAAGGCTCAAATTTGTATTGCCTGTAGGATTTTGGTCACCTATGGTTCTGTTTGATGTTCTATTCGTCACTTACTTCCTACTGAAATCTTTCCTGGCAGACCGGCTCTTTGAAGAATGGGCTAGTCATGGTATTTAAAAGAAATATTACCAAAGAGTCAGCAAGAGGCACTCGGCTGACAGTCAGAGTGTGGGCCGCTTAAACAATCACCTACCCTGCCCTCCCCTTTTCCCTCTCCCTGGCCAGACACTGAGTTCTATAATCAGCATTTGGCACAGTTCCCCCACTTACCCTTATACAGTCTTCTGAGAAGTGCGGCTAGAAGGTTTGATTATGACCAGGAATTGTGTGCTATGTTCAGTGCGTGTACATTACATTTTTAAGGAGGCTATACCGTTGCATCTGATTCTAGACTTTATCAGCACGGGACATCGTCATGTCATTGGTACGGTATCAATTATTTCTTCAGACTATCTTAACTGTATTTTAACTTTTTTTAAAATATTACATAGATACATAAATATTTTTAGCGCTCAGTCTGTAATTGGCGAGTGTGTGCTTGTGTGTGTGTGTGTGTGTGTGTGTGTG
>NW_004797453.1:615519-617571 GCF_000002075.1 Aplysia californica
CATGGTGTTGTCCTAACTTGTTCTCTTTTATTTTTTCTCACTTTATCCCTTCTTGTTAATGTTTTCCTGAGGGGCATTCTATCTCGCACACATTTCTACAGATTTGATTGTTTGTCTGCGTGTTCCTGCAGTTCAGTGTTATTGTTATGCTGTAGACTTTGATCGTCTGCGAACAGTATTTCATTTAGAATTTAGGTTCTCCAGATGTGGGCTTGCTTCTTTCGTCAAACAATACTATAGTACGGTATGTAACGGTATAATTGAGTTATTTCTTTGTTTACTCTATTTATACTGTGTTGGATAACAAGATGAAGATGTGTAACTTCTTAGATACTCTAGTTTTCATCTTTTTATTTTTAGCATTAGAATGGAAAACTATAGGCCTACATTCTCAATTTAAAATATGTGATTGACGGACTTTGTGGATTTGGGGGGAGGAACCAAACACAGGGGAGATAACTCGCAATTTTGTGGGAAAATAATAAAATGTTTTAGGGGAAATTTTATATGCCCCTGTGGGCCAATAAGCACTCCGTTTGAGAAATATGACATTATAATTTTTGAGCTTCACAACTTGTCAAGCTTTTTAGAATGCAATTTCATGAATATTTCGATCATGACTCCAAATGATCTTACGATTTTGATAGAACAGAAGAACATTTGGTGTACGATCTCATTGTCTCAGTAACTCAAAACGGCCAAAAACGCCAGATAGAAGTTTGTAATTCCAAGACAGCGAAGTGTTAACTCTCGTACAACTTTTTCGAATTTGTGAGCACAATTGTCACTCTCAATGAAAAAAAATAGAGTGTGTAGTTTCTGGCACGTTTGATCCGGCCGAAAGTCTTCGAACATACTGCTCTCACAGGAAACAAGGAAGGGAAGCTACAGTTTGTTGAAAGAGGGGTATAGTTTCAAGCTCGAGTTACTAGTTACACCGTCAGATCAGTGTGGAACCTTTCTAAACGCAAACACGCACACACACAGACACACACACACACACACACACACACACACACACACACACACACACACACACACACATTCACGACTGTTTACCTTTCCAAACACTTCTTACTTAGATCTAGATCCACATAAAACAACACCCGTGTACCCTCGTCAGTTTTTTCAGAGCGGAACTGTCAGATTCCTACAGAGAAGTAGCCTTACGGCACGGTGCCCCGAACGTGGGTGGTTGGCGGGTGCTCTGGTGTGGCTTGCTCCTTCTTTCCTATCAAACATCCATCGTCCTTTTCTTTCCTCCTTCTTTTTTGTGTTTGTTACTCTCTTGTAAGACCTCTAATCTTCGGCACTTACTATTATGGCCTTATTGTGTTGCAAGTGGAAGTATAAAAAAACTCTTACTAAAACTACAACTAAAGCATCTGTCGTCTGTTTCTCTTCTACTTTATTCATTTATTTATTTATTTATTTATCTATTTATTTTGGCATGCCACTCTAATAAACACCTATGATTATCTTCGGCACAATTTACATGACCTTACTGTGTTGCAATTAAGTGCCTTAAAACTCCAACCACAAGTAAACGAAAAGGTGCCTCGACCTGAGAATGAGAACATACACAAAAAATGGATCCTGACCTCAGCAAACCCGCTTCTTGAATTGTTGGCCGCGACTTTGTCGAGCTCCAATAATAAAAATCCCACCAACGACAATAGTAGAGCCTGTAAATGGAACAATAAATAGTCCCAGGGGCCATGATTTATTGAGCGGAAATAATCTACGATAGTACTAGCAAAGATTCTCCACTATCGGGGAGAATCTTTGGTACTTGTAGTAGCAGTACTTTCTATTTGTTGTCAACTAGTGGTTGTAGTGGTAGCCAATGATAATTTACGATCTCTGGTGGTAGCACTGATTATAATTAAACACGCAACTATATAAAAGTATGTGGGTGGTTGGCGGGAGCTCAGGTGTGGTTTGTTCCTTCTTTCCTATCCAACATCTATCGTTCTTATCTCCCCCCTTCTTCTTTTTTATGTTTGTTACTCTCTTGGGACATCTCTAATCTTCTGGCGCTCATATGACCTT
>NW_004797453.1:618160-619256 GCF_000002075.1 Aplysia californica
CCCGACTAAAAAATCATAAACTAAAGGTAAAAATAATAAATTATTCAGGCCTAATTTTTTAAAATGACGAGCGTCTGATTCTACCATGTCGTGACAAATATCATACTCAAAACAGACCCCCAAACAAAATAATCCATGCACTCGGTGGCACAATGTACTCCTTTAGATTCAGAACAACACAATACCCTTTACTGTCATGTTATGTATGGTCGATCGTCATACGTCACAGGCGTAAAAGAGACGGGAAGAAGAAGTGCGTCATTGCAGATTTTTTTGGAGTAGACCTAAAGTCCCTGGACCACTCCCAGGTTCCATTTTGAGTTGTTGCGGTGATTCACGGGCTTCTCTCCACCCTCTCTCTCTCTCTCTCTCTCTCTCTCTCTCTCTCCCTCTCCCCCTCCCCCTAAGCTTCGGCCCTACCTTTGTTTGTTTGCTGTGTGTGCTGTGCGTTTACCATGTTTGTTTGTTGTTTGGTTTAAAAAAATTATAAGCATATGTTGTAAGTTCTTTTTCAAATCTTAGAAAACAATGATTGTAATCACTGTCCTACCAAACAGACGAAGATACTCGATTAAGAAAAAAACAACACAAACAAAACCAAAAAAAACAAACAAACACACAAACAAACAAACAAACAAACAAACAAACAAACAAACAAACGAACAAACTAGGAAAACTTCTTACACGGGATTCCCTGTGCTTCAAAGAAAACCTCTGTGATCTTGAAACCGTCGTAGAAAACAACCAAAAACGAAACCAAAACTGTAGGTCATACCGCGCTGATCGGTGCTACAGTGCCCTTGTCAGGACAGCCGCGGCGGTGACAGTGACAATGAAAGGAAGCGGAGAGAAAGACCTTGCTTGCAGCTGATGTGTGTGGTGGGCATGACGGATTTTGTTTTGTGTTTATTCGTGTGTGGTTTGAATCCATTTTCGTGTCCTGCTCTTTCACTACTGTTCCCTTTTCTGCGTGTCTGTCTGTGTGTGATTGTGTATGTGTGTGTATGTGTGAGTGTGTGTGTGTGTGTGTGTGTGTGTGTGTGTGTGTGTGTGTGTGTCTGTCTGTCTGTCTGTCTGTCTGTCTGTCTCTCTGTCT
>NW_004797453.1:620058-622000 GCF_000002075.1 Aplysia californica
GACACACGTTAAACAAAATATGATAGATTCCCCCCCTCTTCCCCTAGCAACACACACTCAATAACTTAAAGATAAAAACCCAATCCCAGAAATGAACACAAAAAACAACAAAAACACAACAAAACAAAAGATAAACCATCAAACAATTACATTTTCCCAACAGAAATTGCGTAAGCAGAAAACGAAACACTTGAGAGCACAACGGACGAGTCGCTCTCGTTCTCAGAGTTAGCAGTTGATGACGAAAGCTTTCTTTTTTTTTTTTTTTTTTTTTACTGCTTAAGTACCTTACGAGTATAGTATTTACCTCGGATAGTACAATAGAAATGGGACAGATAATCAGTTTCCTCTTTGGTCGACGTGATTGACTTCTACACAACCGGGCCCAAAAGTTGATGGGTCGATGCATAATAGGTATATTTTTATATAAAGGATAATACCCGTATAATAATCAATTAAAGATCACGAATACATTTCGACCGTCCTAAGACACCCTAAACGGCTGGACCTGAAAAATCAAATTGGCTGAAGTTTAAATTATCATCAATTTAGAAATAAGTTAGCAAGGTCTACCCGTCGTCAATATGCGATTTCAACTAAATCTGAAAGGTGTACACTTATACGTTCTTATACTAACCGTCTAAGCGTAGTGTACACCCTTCCTCAAGCAATAGGATTAAGGTAACGCTCTCGCAATAGCGGACGTCTTTAAAAAAAATGTGTTTCGTCATTTGTTGTAATCGCGCACCACCACCCGTACACCTGTTATTGCTTTGGAAGTGGTGCTGTTGCTGTTGCTATTGCTGTTGCTATTGCTGTTGCTGTTGCTATTGTTTTTGCGGTTGCCACTGTATTGTTGTCCTCGTTGTCGACTCAATAACTATTAGACACGGTGAAAAGATATTATATATTAGAAGCTAAGACTAATACTAAGTAATATTATTGAAAGAAAGGAACTTCGGGTGGAAAGGGGGGAGGGGGGATAGGTGGTGTGTAGGGTGGAAAGTGTAGGATGGGATGCGTGGGATGATATTGCAGCATTTTGCTATCCGAAAGAGCATATGTCTACTCTATTCACCTATCTTTAAATATTTCTTATAATATAGTTCCCTTTCCTTATATGTACATATTTATAAAATAATATTATTATATTATATGGGCTAAATATATACCGCGCATACGTGTTAGCTCCAGATTTAGGAACCGCCGAATCATCGTGGTTTGTATCAAGTTCACTTTTTTTTTCCTTCCCCGATTTCTTCATAATCTGCCAACGGATGTTTGGTCGTTCGCTTGAAACAGGTTGTGCAGACAAGTTTCGCTTATCGTGTGTTTGTTAGAGGTGGGCAAAATCCGGATAAACTATAAGGATAACCGGATAATTCTCAATGAAACATTGTCCGAATTCTGACTCTTAACTCTCTTTCCTGACCCGCTTGCCGAAGTGGGTGCACCCGTTTGTTGAAGTGATGCTAATCCGTTTGTTGAAGTGGTTCCAACCCATTTGCTGAAGCGGTTCATATCATATTATTTGCCGAAGAGGGGCACTAATATATTATCCGGATTTTGCTAAAGCGATTCATTGCCCAGCCCTAGTGTTTGTCGCGTAAGTTAGTCTGAGCTGTATATGTGTGCCGTGTGCGCCGCTATTACGTCGTTCGGAGAACCCGGATTTCTGAGAAGTGGGTGAGAGAAGTGACTCCTCCTCAGTACTGTGAAACAGTTGATCGAGTTAACTTGTTAATTGAAGTATTGTCAGAGCCCAGTGCAAGCCATTTGTTGTGTTGACGTCCATTAATTTCAAGTAACGGAGGAAAATGTAAGTGAAAGTTGCAATGTGTGGTCACGTCTTAGTTACCTCGCTCTGTCAGTCTGTGTCTCTCTCTTTGTCTCTCTCCATCTCTCTCTCTCTTTCTCTCTCTCTCTCTCTCTCTCTCTCTCT
>NW_004797453.1:623489-625512 GCF_000002075.1 Aplysia californica
TATATATATATCAACTGAAAAAAAGAAGATTTTTCAGCGGAGTTTGATGATGTCAAGGTATCTTCATAGACGGGTTGTAAGTACATGTACCCCCCTACAGCTAATATTAATAAACCGATTTCGTGATGGATCGTAGGAGGCGTCTTTTTCGTCGTGTTATCAATTCAGATGGCCAAGATCCTGATCCTGATCCCGAAAACCTCGAACAAAGGTCTACCGCCCTAGCAGGAGAATATTAATATGTTATATTGCTGGATATAGTGCTATTCTTTCTATCCCCCCATCTTATCTCATAGTCTATATGGGCCTATATGTTTGCTACTATATTTCTATCTCAGGTTGTCCCATATCCTTGTCTTTCTATATTCACATCTTATCCCATCCATGCCTACATGTAGACTACTCTATTTCTATCCCAGGTTGTCCCATATCCTTGTCTTTCTATCCTCCCACCTTATCTTATCTCATATCGCGTAATTCTATATTCCCACCATATCCCATATCCTTGTCTTTCAAGATATACCCCCCCCCCCCCCCACGTTATTCCATATCCGTGTCTTTCTATCCCCTCTTAATTTAGTCTAACAGTTAGTCCTAAGGTGTGGCGGGTCATTCAGTACAAGTTCAGAGTGTGTAGTGTCAGTACAGTGACATGCCAACCCTGTTTATGTGTATTGAACACACCGTTCCGTCATAGGTCTATTTATGGACCCACACGGCACGTCTCTATTGCACTTGAAGTTGAAGAGCCCAAGGGAAAACGATTTACAAACTGTAAATTGTGAGGGTATTAATTTTAAGAGCTTGTTGAGTCCTTACTGTACTTTTGTTCAAGAGTTGGTGGATAGATCTAATATTATTGTTTGACTTTCCATTCAACTAACAATAACAATAAACTATAATCAAGCACTTAATTACGGGTAATGGAGTAGCCTATGAGTCCTATGAGTCTACAAACGTTTACAGTTGATACTCTCACAATATCCAGATTATGTCTCGGCCCGTTTTACTTCTGTGCTCCTCATTGTTGTATTCACTTTTGAGTGACTTCGTTAGCTCAGATGTGGGCTACGGTTTGGGTGGCTCTGGTTCGAATCCACAATGTGACGTTTTTGAAGTTTGGTTATTTGAGAAGTTATCAAGGCTTTCCGCCACCTCGTTCTCCACCCATTTGGCCTGGTGCTGTCGGGGATGGACTTTACTTGTGCACCTTCACCCTCACCCTCCACCCAACTCTTCCTGACCTTTTACCCTTTTTTTTGTCGTAACGTTTTGAGTTTTGAAGGAGCAGTTAAAACCGTGATTAACAACATCAACGTATATATGCTAAATTTATTCTATAACAGGACCAATGACTGAAATCTTCGCCATTCACGCAAAACACAGAAGTCTAATTTTCTCGTTTGGAAACTATAAAAATGCATTTTGATTCGGTAAGGAAGCCCGCATTCTCATCATTCGACAATGAATGAAGACGCGCTGTTCTGGGGCACTTGAAAAATGAAGCATAATAACGTCCTTTCATTCATGTTGTCAATTGTGTTTTCTTTATCTGGAGCTTTTCAAGTCGGGCCATAAGAGACGTGCAATGCGTTAAAAAAATGTGTGTACGATGGTTCGAAATGTGCCATCACAACATTGTCTTTGCATTACTGCTGATCCAACATAATAGATATCTAGCTATGATTAATGATATTATGTATCCGCGAGATCTACCTGCTTATTTCTACTAGGAACATGGGCCTTAAAATTATGTTTACAACCTCTTTGGCTTGGCAGTATTCCACACAGACGCTTATGCAGTGTGCTTCCACTACATCAGTTACTTCACGTGTCGCTGGAGATGAAAGATAAGATAAGATAAGATAAGATGAGATAAGATGAGATAAGATAAGATACACTTTTATTGTATAGATCTTGACATAATATTGGTTTGGTGTTTTACCACGTACACGTATACACTGACGCGCGCGCGCGCGCGCGCGCACGCACACACACACACACACACACACACACACACACA
>NW_004797453.1:625612-626330 GCF_000002075.1 Aplysia californica
CACACACACACACACACACACACACACAGGGGGTTGTAGATGTTGAAATTTTGCATGGTATACCTATGGTCAAACCTGTCCAAGGCAGCCGCCGATTGTCGAGGAAAAAAGTGGTGATCTTACGTTTGTACATATGGGATTGTCTTGAACAGGTGGCCGTTTGAGCAGGTTCGATAACGGTTTACATTTTACTGTCCCCGTGGTTTTATGCACCCGCATAATCTAGCAAAATTTGATCATTTTTTGAATAATTTCTGATTATTGTCCTTTGTATCATTCTTTAATAAAATTAACAGAATCGCATAATTTCACATTTTGGGCTCAGTTTGCATAATTTCAAAATTTTTCTTGCATAAAACGACGGGGACAGATTTTATCATCCTGGCGTGCAGCTTAAGCTTACTACTTGACGTGTGGCCCGTTTGGAAGCCACTTTAGCAGCCGCACCAAGGTCAAGTAGGGACCCGCGATAAGCGGCAGCATCGGCCCCACCAACACACGAGCCTCAATCTTGTCATGACCCAAAAAAAAATTAATAATTTTTTTTTAAAAGAACAGAATCACGTTTGTTTGTTTTTGTTATAGAGTAAAGAGAAGCACATCGATACAGCAGCGACCATTAATTTAGTGCTTGCTGGGAAAAAATTAGACGAACAGACTGAAACGACAGAGGGAAAGTAGAGTAGAGAAGTTGGACCTGCCAGTGGCGCCCTCCTCC
>NW_004797453.1:626589-637766 GCF_000002075.1 Aplysia californica
CCCCCCCCCCCCCCCCACACACACACCTCCTTATCCCCCTTTTTCTTCTTCAAGTGTCTGGTCTGGGCAGATGGTCTGAGGGCGCAATTATTGGGAATCCCTGCCTCTTCTTTTTTTTTCCTTTACTTTTTTGTTTGTTTGTCTAGATAGCTTTGTCCTACTCTAAATTATCTTTATTGGGTCGATGCACTGCTTTAAATGACCGTTATTGTGTCGATTTCTTGCTCTAAATGACAGTTATTGGGTCGATCTGCTTCTCTAAATGACCGTTATTGTGTTGATGTGCTTCTCTATAACAAATCTAAAACCGATATCAGCGATCGAGGTTTGCCATTCAAATGCTCTTTTTTAGTTAGTTTTAGTAAAAGTTTTATCGCGCTTGCAGCACAATAATTAAAGGTCATATATAAGTGTCGAGGAATAGACGTGTTACTAGATTAACAAACGCAAAATGAGGGATGGAAGTGAGCAGTAAAAAGAGAAAGAAGGAAAGAAAGAAAGAAAGTAAGAAAGAGAGAAAGAGAATAAGAAAGAAAGAGTCGGTTTGGGAGGCGCATTTTAGCGCATGCTGGCGAATGAACGGGAGCGAATGACTTTAAGCGAGCTATATTTACATCAAGTAAGTATGATTGAGAAGGCTGCAGACTTTACGGGCACGTTTGGGAAAAAGAGGGAGCGGGTGAGGGTAGGGGGGGGGGAGAAGGGGATAAGAGTACAATTCCCACTTGCACTTATCTTAAGTAACAGTACACCAAAAACACTTGACCGCAGTACCGTACGTAACCACACTCTAAAGTGAGCCAAACTTGACCTGGACTTGTCTCAGGCATTCCAATCTAAAATTGACTTTTGAGTAATTTCGATACATAACCCGTGGCATTCAAATAGGGGCCAACTAAGTAAACGAGGAAAAATAAAGGGGGGGGGGGGGGATCTTAAATCCACCAAGAAACAATCAAGTTTTGGAGTTTCCAACTTTTACTGGACTCGAAAAATAAGCATGAACTTTCATTCTCGGCATCTAGTCCTGTTTGGGCCTCCATAAAAATAAAAGCCAGGTATGAAATTTACGGAATTCTAAGTTTTCTTAGAGAGTAGGCCTATCACTTCTACGGGTGGTCCTAAAATTCGCGCACCATTCGGAAAACGTAGCCTACTTCATACCGAACACGGAAACCAATGTTTCGAAGGATGCAATAACTACAGACAGCGAAAAAGACCCCCCCACCCCCCCTTGAAACATTCATTCTTGAGAGAGTAGATGCTGAGAGAGCTTAATTCGAGCTTTTATTATAGACTGATGATATCATTCAAGAAGATATTTACTTATGAAAACTAGAATGGTACCCGAATTTTGGAACACCTGTATAACAGATTGTCAATTACGTAAAGCACACTAAGATAAAAAGCTCTTAAGTAACATTTTGCCTTCGTTACACTGTGAGAAAGATGCGAGAAGTTCCCTTGACTTTGTGATCATAATAATATTATGCTGGACAACAATGCGGTATGCGGATGGCCCTGGTTCGAACGAGCCCCCAATGCGGTGCTCTTGAATTTCGGTCGGGCGGGAGTTTTCACACACACACACACACACACACACACACACACACACACACACACACACACACACACACACACACACACACACACCTACACACATACACACACACCTACACACACACACACTCACGTTCACGCTCTCTCTCTCTCTCTCTCTCTCTCTCTCTCTCTCTCTCTCTCTCTCTCTCTCTCTCTCTCTCTCTCTCTCTCTCTCTCTCTCTCTTTTCCTTCTTTCTTTCTTTCGGTCTCCCCCCCCCCTCTTTCTTTTTACGCAAATTTTCCACTTTTGCTCTAAGTCTAAGAAAAGCTCCATTACATTTGATTTCCTTTCAGTTCTTGAAACTCACACACGTTTACTTCCTTTCCTACGGAACGTGTCTTTACACTGGAGTATATTCCCTTTCTAGGGAAAAGCGCATTGTTTTTTGTTTTTCTTTCAATTATTTATATATATATATATATATGCGAAATGTTGTTCCTTTTCTTGAGGAAGACGCTGTGCTATGACAGTGTGAGTGGTCGGCTGATGCTCTGGTGTGATTAGCTCCTCTTTCCTATCAAACATCTATTGTCATTATCTTTCCTCCATCTTTTTTGTGTTTGCTACCCTCTTGAAGCACCTCTTCTCTTCGGCACGTATATGACCTTATTGTGTTGCAAGTGCCATAAAACTCTTATTAAAACTAAAATTAAAAGACACACACACACACACACACACACGCACACACACACGCACACACACACACGCGCACACACACACACACACACACACACACACACGCACGCACACACACACACAAACACACATAATTTTATACGTATTGCGTAAGCATTTTTATATCGTGTTATGTATGTGAAACGTAATAAACAGGCTAAATAGATAATACATGTAGGCCTACTGTATATATTTCAGACCCTCATACGTTATCAGCGTGTAGGCTACAGCTTTTCTATACACAAACCCTTGAGCAATGGGATGGGACAGTGGGTAAAAGTACGCTTGGCTTGTGCGACTGTGATTCCCCAAAAAGAAAAAAAAGTTGTATGTATTTATGTATGATGCACTTCAGCAGAGAAATGGACATTCTGGGGGAGAGAACACGCCTTAAAAACGATTTGAAAACGCAAGAGCCCAAACAAAATGTATGAACACAGTTAGGCTTCAAAAAGAATAACTGGCTGTACGAATGGAAATGCACGTATGTATTAATGCGCGTACACACACACACACACACACTCACACACACACACACACACACACGGACGCACACACACACACACACACACACACACACACACAAACACGCACGCACGCACACTCAACCACAAAGTGTAATGATATCCCCCTGTTCATTACTCGTTAAGTGCAAACGGGCTTTGGAGCTTTCAAGTTATTTCAACATTAGCTTTTAATTTTCTAGAAAAAAGTAGAGAAGAGCCTCAGTGCAAGTAACATCATTGAGCAACCAACCGAAGCAGGAATCGAAGGTTTTTCCGATAGGCTATTAAAAATCCGTCGGCAAACTTCCAATGCCACTTAATTTGTTCATACGACATGTAGCCTACACACTTGTCATATGTTGCATGGATGATAATCAGAAGCTCTGGTATGGTTTGCTAGTTGATTTGTTTTGCTTCCTCATTCTTACCAAACATATGTATCACCATTATCACTCCTTCTTTTCTTGGCAAGTTAAAACTATTTAGTAACACCTCTAATCTTCGGCATTTATAATAATTAATATGACCCAGTTGTGTTTCAAGTGCCGTAAACCACTTATTAAAACTATATTTCAAAAACTGGGCATTCCGTTTAGGCCTTACCTTTCATCTAAAACAGAGTACATGACGTATTGTGCTCCACAACATTATTTGTGGCACAGCAGACACAGACGGTGGGTGGTTGGCAGGTGCTCTGCTGTGGTTTGCTCCTTCTTTCTTATCAAACATCTATCGTTCTTATCTCTCCTCCATTTTGTGTTTATAACTCTCTTGTAAAACCTCTAATCTCCGGCACTTATATAAACTTATTGTTGTGCAAGTTGCAAGTGCCGTAAAACTTTAACTTTAAAAAAAACGCAAACTAAAAGACACAGAAGATACGGTACACTGAATGATATAAGATCCTGTCTGGACATGCTGTCTGATCCAAATTGGTACTTGTAACGGTATGGCACTTGGTTTCAGTAAGTTTTATGGCACTTGCAACACAAACAGGTCACATGAGTGCCGTAGATTAGAGGTGATCTGGACAGTAACATACAAAGAAAATAAGAAGATATGATAAGGATGATTGATACATGTTTGATAGGAAAGGAAGAGCAAACTATAGCATGCCATAGCGCCTGCCACCCACCTACAGGTATGATGACCCTGGTGGAGCTTAATATATATTATGCTAAGCCTGATGCAGCAAGAACCTAAGATTATAACCTCCTTGCCCCTAAGAGATTATTGTTGTATTTCTGTAGAAGAACTCTCTTTCCGGTATAACTCGGATCCGTCCTCATTGAAGCGAGACTGGAGCTCGAGTGCGTTGCTCCAAATAAATTATATTTTATTAATTAATTTATTCCACACGCAAACTTTGGTCCGCTTGCGTATCCGGCCGCCTGGCTGGCAGTCGACACCATTGTGGTTTTGTTAAATCTTGTCAACGCAGACTACCTAAAACGTATTTTTATTATTATCGGGCTGCTGCACAAGTTACACGGTTCAACTCCTCCTGGTCCGGGTTTTAGAATAGTACTGTAGTTAGGGAGAAGAAGAAGAAGAAGAAGAAGAAGAAAAAAAAAAGGGGGGGGGGGGCTAGACGCTGGAGAGTAGCAGAGGTACTGAGGGGGGAAGGTGGGGAGGGGGGCGGTAGGACGTTGGGAAGGGATGCTGGAGGCGGGGAAAGGATGCTGGGGGCGGGGGAGGATAGTGGAAAGTGGAAGAGATGAGAAGGGGTGTTGGGTTGGTCGAGTGGGGGTTGGGGGGGGGAGGGGGGTTGTCCAGGGGGTGATATTGTACAATCAATTCATTATACTATAGTGGTTGGGGATGGCGGCATATTGTATAATGTACGTTTGTAGTAGGCCTATGGCATGGATGCTTTGGGCCTACATTGTCAAACCCTGGCCCAATTAATCGGAACTGACAAGGAGAAGAAAACATTTTTGGTTTTGTTTTTAAAAGGGATTTGGGCAGGAGGGGGCTGTTTCAACATTAATAGTTCCTCCAAGGTTTCAACGGTGGAGAAGGGACAGAAAGGGGGCGGGAATTAGAAGGGTGGAATAGATTGTACTATACATGTAGCCTACTGTGGTGTCATTCATTCAGTCAGTCCCTATTCTCATTTTCTTCGTTTTGACCTTGTTTTTGCCAGTAGACTACGGTAGGCCTACCTGTTTTCGTATTCTGATGTAGGCTACAGTATACCGATACCGTTACTAATACTAATAAAGACACTGCCTATGGTACTTTTTCGACTAATCTGTCAACGTAATCTGTGTCAGCAGAACAATGATCTTTATCAGACCTAGTGCAACCTCCCCCCCTCTATCTATCTATCTATCTATCTGTCTATCTATCTATCTATCTATCTATCTATCTATCTATCTATCTGTCTGTCTATCTATCTATCTATCTATTTACATTTATCGCTATCTATCTATCTATCTATCTACACACACACACACACACACACACACACACACACACACACACACACACACATATATTATAATGTGTGTGCAGTGGCGAAGCGTCTATATAATAATCAAATAATCACTGCTTCCCTTCCTAATTTTGAAACATTGTCGCAGTCAAATTCACCCATAAACGTAAACCTCATAAATTAAATGTAAAAAGACGTTCATAATCAACAATGAACAGTATGCCTAATACAATGTATTAAAAACGGTTTCACGGCCACAGAAATAGCCTGCTCACCCCTCTCGGGCCACTCCATAAGCAGTCGCTAGCTTTGATGTAAAGTAAGCTTAAAGTGAGGTTGGAAGAGTCTACCAATAGAGTTGAAGGGAACATGTGCATAGCAGTCAAAACTGTTGCATTGCCATATATATATACCCTGTTCACCCCTTTGGGGTGGGGGCCACAGTTAAGCAATCACAAGCCCTGATTAAGTAAACTAACTAACACTGGTCAAGTCTACCTCACAAATGTGAGGGGAACTAACTCCTAATAATATCTTGACTGCTGCGAGTGATTGTTTTTTTCCCTCGACTTTTTACCGTCCTATAATCAGATCGTGACCTCGGTTATGACACCAGCTCCTGACCGCGAAAGACTGGACAAAAACAGCCAAATGTGAAATTTAAAAAAATGATAATTGTCATGTTCTACCAAAGAGTTAGACTCACTGGTAGATCTACAACATATATAGATCTAGTACTGACATCTCTGCTTCTTTGTTTAGTGTTTGTGTATTCACATCTAAAGTTAAATTTAATTTGAGTTGCAATTGATATTTAATATTATTAATAAGACTTTCCCGATTATTTTGGCGGTTGAAGTTGAACATACAATATATGAATTCCGGATTTGTTTTCATTCACAACTCAGAGTCGCCGCCTTGAGTAAGATTCTTGTGTGATATCTAGCCTACAGGCCATATCTGGTCCCGTTTCACTTTGATTACCCTGTCAAACAAGTCAGCCTTCGCCCCTGTGTGTGTGTATTTTTGTTTGTGTGTGTGTGTTTGTGTGTGTGTGTGTGTGTGTGTGTGTGTGTGTGTGTGTGTGTGTGTGTGTGCGCGTGTGTGTGTGTGCGTGTGTGCCTGCACCACGCACAAAATAATGTCATTTCCCTTCTCTCTCTCTTCTGTCCCCGCTCTAAAAAAAACACATACACACACATGCTCACGCCTGTTTACTTCTCACACTCACAGCGGAAAGATTCTATTATAACACTGGCATCCACGTGTTCTCCGTTCGATCTTGTGCGACAAAAAAATGGGCTCTTGTGTCGCTCCTATTTTGTTTTTATTACAGGATTAAATATCTCTGTCGCGTGCTGAAAGCACAATCAGGGGGGTATAGGGCGAGAGAGCTGTATTTCAAATTCCATTTTGACGCACTTTCGATGATGGTGTCGAAATTGTCCCGAACCTGGGAGGCCCGTCATTTTCTTATTACATCGTACTGGTATTCGACAAACAATGCAAAACATGTAGTCTAAATAAGTTATAACTGCCTTTAAAACACAATGCATGTGCTGTTAACATTAAATAAAATGCTTCAGTTTGGTTGTTATTGCTTTTTTTTTACAACACAAAATTCCACCTTTTGTTTATTTTATGACAAGAAGCGTGACACCTTTTGAGTAGATTATACTGGAGTTAGACAAGGCTGTGTATTACCTCCTGTATTTTTTGGAATTGGAATCGATTTTGTAATGAGACAGAGCAATGACATTGATACAGGCATTGGATGGACAAATGGCACGTATTTAGGAGATTTAGATTTTGCAGATGACATCTGCCTATTACACCACAGTACATGAAAATGAAATGCAATGAAAGACAAACGAATTAGCAAAAGCTGCGGAAAAAGTTGGCCTTATAATAGGATAAATGTAACAGAAGTGCTACGACTATTATATCATCAGAAACTATTCCCATCACTCTTTTATGGAGAACGTGTTGCAGAAATGAGCAAATTCAAGTAGGCTGCCTTGGCAGGATTATTATATTCAAAACTGCAGACTGCTTTGACGATGTCCGCCAAATCTAAAAAACAACAACAACAAACAAACAAACAACCCCCCCAAAAAAACAAAAAAACAACAACAACAAAACAAACAACCCGACAAGCAAATTCAACGGAAATTATAAAACGTCCAAACAAAATGTTTACAAATGGTATACATTTTTGTATAATAACATCAATATACTTTACACTTTATAATGTCTGTTACGGTACTCCATTTCGACCCCTCGACTTTAGGCTCTGCCGACAGCCCTCTGGGTTGGAGTTGGGAGATCCTGTTACGGTAAATCTCGAGCCCGCGAGGGCTCTTTGGACCTAAATCACGAGAGAATTCTGAATGCCTCGTTAGACTGCTGTTGGATTGCTAGATAGAATGTTCAGAGATTTTATTACCGGACTGAATGGCCCATTGGATTGCTCGACTGAATGCCCAGTTGTATTTCAGGATTGAATGCCTTATTGGGTTGCTGGATTGGATACCCAATATGTTGTATAGCTGGACTGAATGGCCTAATGGATTGCTGAATTGGATGCCCAGTTGCATTGCTGGATTGCATGTCATATTATATTGGATTGCTGGATTGAATAATACCCAGTTGCATTGCTGGATCGAATGCACTACATGTATTGGGTTGCTGGATTGAATACCCAGTTGTATTGTGGTAGATTAAATGCCGTATTGGGTTGCTGGATTGGATGCCCAGTTGGATTGGATGCCCGGTTGGATTGGATGCCCGGTTGGATTGATGGATTAGATGCCCGGTTGTATTGCTGGATTGGATGCCCCGTTGTATTGCCGGATTACACTGGATTGAATGCCACGATGTATTGTTCGATTGAATGCCCTGTTGGATTCACAGCTAAATATGTCCTTTCTGGATCTTGTAGCCATCTGACGGCAGGATAATGGACCTTTCCCTTCAGTCTGGGACATTAGTAATCCTCTCCCTCCACGTTGTCAAAGGAAAAGGTACACACACGATACATATATATATATGCATGTATGTTATTAAATTTAATGCATTTAAATACAGCCAAACTTCGTTATACCGCCACCATTGGGACGGACATGAATTTGGTGGAACAGCGGGACTGCCAGGTCAACGGAGTTCCTCTGTTGTACAGCCCCGACTGCCCAACGTCAAAGAATATGATTCTGCTGAACAATCTTTGATTGAAAAGTGTCTTTTTGTTGGTGATATGATGCAGAGCCAAGAGTCTTCTTTCTCTCAATTTCTTTGGCTTACTCGTGGGAGACAGATTATCAAGTAGCCAACCAGTGCGTGTTGTGCGCTGGGTGCAGTGTATACCACTGGAGGTCAGTTCGCTGGCGGTATGGCGGGGTAAATTTGCATTAGTTAATTAAGGACCGTACAGCTCAGACAGCTGGGGGATGGCGGTGTGAAGGGCGAATATACTATGTTTTTGTTATCCCTGTACCTTTTCGTACATTGGTAAAACCTAGCGGTGAGCGGGGCTGGTGGAACAACGAAGGGCGGTTATAATTGGGGGTTACAGCGAGGTTTGACTGTAGGCCTACAATACAGTACATAACAAAGTATTTTGGTAATTGGGTACGTACTGTGACGTTAAATGTGTCTATTTCACTGAGTGTACATGATACTAAGCTAATTTGCTGTAACTGAAGAGCTGGCTCTCACAGGCCATAGCCTAATGCCAAACGACGAGGTGACCGTCTTGAACGCGTGTTTATCTTCTGCGCGCTCACATTACATGTGCCACTACGATAGCTGCATTGTTCGTCGGCTCTTCACTTGACTTGGTGTAGCCTCCGTACCGTGTATACGGACCATTTGCGTACTTGTTGTAAGCTCTGTGGTGTGCACTCTGTAATACATGTATGATGGGTGCATGAAAAAAAAGCATCGAAGAAACCAAAACAACAACAAGAAGTCCGAGATGACGGAACATCAACACCTGGCCAAGAAAAGGCTATACGTTCTCTGAAAAGGCCAAAGAAATTTGAAGTCGGTCAAGGCAGGACAGTTCAAATGATAAAACGGGGACACATATTTACAAAAAAAAAGATTGCCGCTGGGCTGTAGCCCTATCTTGTTGTATTAGATCTAGATTCTATTTTCACTGGCTTTGCACAGAGGGCATGGTCGTTTGCTTAAAACTAGAGTCTAGATCTAGATCTAGATCATTTAGATATATAGATATCTAGATCTATATCTAGATCTTGGCATAAATTTCAAGAACTTGATCAGTCAATACGTAGAAACAGCGCGGTCATATGACCTAATGTAGTTGCGAGCGCCGTAAAACTCTTACTAAACTAAAAACGTAGAAACAGGGCCTGAGGCCCAATGTCAACTTGCGCAACACGTTTCCCGGTAGCGCTGCTTACACACGGTTAGCACGCTTGCCGTGCAGACAGGCAGGCTGACCCACCAACACACACACACGCCAGCAAGGCGGCCTGGCTGCTTGGCTTACACGCCAACCATGCCACGTGACTGTGCTTGCTCTGCACGTTAGATAGTACTCTCTGCCTAGGCTACTCGGAAGTTTCCGCTTAGCTTGGGTCGATGAACCAATGAAAATGGAGAACAGCGTTACGTCCGGGTGTAGGTCAAGTTATTTCTTCCGCTCGGGGGTTGGTGAACAAGTTGGGATAGTATCGAAACTTGTCGTATCCTGACAACGATGTGTGTTGGGCACTTGTGACATTCAGGATGTTTTGACGATTTTCCGCGGATTCAGAAAGGGTGAGCGTTTGATAATGATGGAAATTATATCGGTTTTTCATGGAAACGGTATTTCTGGAAACTGAATGTTAGGCCTCACTCCAAGAAATGGCGGACAGCTTGCTATCGACTATCGTGGGTTTTCATGGAAAAGGACGAACACTGCCACCTGTGGGCGAAGGGGGGAATCGGGGAGTGACCCAGGCCCAGGTGCAGATAGAGGGAGGGGAAGAGAGTGAGTCGAATCGAATCTGCTTTCGTGCCCTGGAGCAAAGCCATCTAGATCTAGATCTAGACTAGATTCTAGATATCTAGAGTCTAGAATCTAGATTTCTAGATCTAGATCTAATCTAGATCTAGATCTAGATCTAGATAGATCTAGCAGTCAAGTTCAAATGTGTTTTATTTTAATTTTTTAACACAGATTTTTGGTTTCAGTCGCATCGTAAATTTTCTTGTAGTTGTAAGCCTATTGAATTGCGATCTAGAAAATCTAGAATCTAGATTAGGTAGCTAATCTAGATCAGATCTAGATCTAGATCTAGATCTAGATCTAGATTAGAACAGATCAACTCAGATAAAGATGAAGTCTGGATTCATTGATGGACCTCACCCCCTTCCCCCAGAAGGTACTGTGCCCTTAGCCTTTAGCTCAGCCTGCATCTCTACATTACAAATAGATCAAGATCTAGATCTAGATCTAGAAGGGGGAGGACTTCCGTAAGGAGCCACCACTATGATGAGACGGATCAGAATTGAGGGGTAGGGGTAGGGATAGGGTTTGGGGGGTTAGGGTTAGGCCTCTTCTTTAGGGAGTGTATACAGATACAGACTCGGTAACCGGGAACAAAGTCACAAAGTATACAGACCCGGTAGGGGAACTCTTTTGTAATTTCGGAGAGTTTCTGCGCCCTCTTGGCTCAGGGTAGACCTAGATCTAGGTTCTTTTAGATCTGTGGCCTAGGGCTGGATCTAATATCTAGATCTAGATCTAGGCAGACAGACATAAATCTTTGATCTAATCTAGTTTCGCGGCTAGCCTAGATCTACATCAGTACATCTAGATCTAGATCTAAATGAAGATTGCGGATGTCTTTTCGATGAACGATCGTTTTTCCTCCGTTTTGGAGTTGGAGGAATGGCAAGACGCAATTTGAAGAAAAGAACAAGGTCATAATTTCAATCGAGCAGT
>NW_004797453.1:638246-647254 GCF_000002075.1 Aplysia californica
CACACACACACACACACACACACACACACACACACACACACACACACTCTCTGTCTCTCTCTCTCACTCAGTCACTCACCAACTTACTCACTTCCACTTATTTTAGCAATGGTAGTGTTAATTGCGACAGAGTGACGCTGTGACAATTAATGCGGCGTTAATTACGACAGTGAGTCTGTGACAAAAAAGAAATTAAAAAGAAAAAAGAAGAACAAACACACACATGCCCATGCACACACACATCCACACACGCACTCACTCACCCTCTCTCTCAAACACACACACACACATGATGTAAAGAAATACACATACACCACGCACACACACTCGCTCACACGGATTCCCATACACACAGACACACACACACACTCACAAACGAACACCGCACACGCTTGGCCTTACTTATAACGCACGCTCGCGCGTGCGCACACACACACACACACACACACACACACACACACACACACACACACACTCTCTGTCTCTCTCTCTCACTCAGTCACTCACCAACTTACTCACTTCCACTTATTTTAGCAATGGTAGTGTTAATTGCGACAGAGTGACGCTGTGACAATTAATGCGGCGTTAATTACGACAGTGAGTCTGTGACAAAAAAGAAATTAAAAAGAAAAAAGAAGAACAAACACACACATGCCCATGCACACACACATCCACACACGCACTCACTCACCCTCTCTCTCAAACACACACACACACATGATGTAAAGAAATACACATACACCACGCACACACACTCGCTCACACGGATTCCCATACACACAGACACACACACACACTCACAAACGAACACCGCACACGCTTGGCCTTACTTATAACGCACGCTCGCGCGTGCGCACACACACACACACACACACACACACACACACACACACACACACACACACATACACATACACATACACACACACACACACACACCAAACTAACACAAAGACAGTCGCAGCTCTCTTTTCTTGTTGTTGCCCCTAGTGGTTTGTTGCTGTTGTATGCTGCTGTTTTTTTTGTAATATTTGTTGCCTCAATATTTGGGCTGTCTATGTACTGAAATAAATAAAGTAATAAAGTCAACTCTAATGTACAGAAAGCCGTTGTGGATTTTTGCCACACACTTTAATCCTTCTCAACTGTGTCAGATGATTTCTTCCTCTATAGGCACCAACATTTTCTTCTTTAAATTTAGCATCAAACATCAACGTAAAAGAGTTCTGTGTTCACTCTGTCGCAGTTGTTACCTGTATTACCTGTCCTGGGCAACAACGTCATTGCACACCAGACAGGTCCATAAGTGCTCAGTTCCCCCCAGCATCAAAGCCCGAAAGGTATCCATATTGATTGTTCTGGTGGTTGTCTGATTATGGTGACGTCTTTCCTTTCCAGATAATCGTTCCTTTCTTCCTTTTCCCCTCTCTATCCCCATTCCCGCATCCTAATGATTGCGTGGTGTTCTGCTGTCTCCCTGTCTTCTTCATCCCGCAACTTTTCCTCCAGGGTCTTCAACACTTCTCCTTTGTCAAATTTCACCTCACTTTGCTTGTCAAGGCCAACCAAGAATATAATTAACGCCGCGTTAGTTGTCAAAGCGCCACTTTGTAGCATTTAACACTACCTAGTAATATGGAGAGTAAAGCACTGACGATGTATTAACTTTACATTTTATACATAAATGCACTTCACATATATCGCAAATTGTTTGAGATCTGTATACATGATAAAGTAAACAGAAGAGACAAAAAGCAGTTACCAGCAGCCTTGCCAATGGGCAGTGAATGGCACTGAATTGATGTCTGAATTCAAGGCCCACTGCGTTTGGAAGTTCAAGAGGGGTCTTTCCTGAGTACTAAACTTGACCTTCTCAGGTCGTTGCCGTGTCAGGGCTACCCTCTAACTGTGATGTTAAAATGGCTTACTTTGTGTCTGGTAGGGCATTGGTTGAAGCTGAAACAGAAACATATAATTCCCCTTTACTCACATATTATTATTAAATTTTAAAAATCTTGTTTCCTCAGAGTGACTTTGAGTTTGGAGGTCCCTTCACAGTCTTTTTTGTCATGAGCTGTTTCTGTCTTCACTGACTTATTTTTCTAGCACCGCAGTCATGTGTCATGACTTTGTGTGTCTGTAGGATTTTTTTGTTATAGATGGTTTTCAAAGAAATAATAAATTCTAGTTTTAGTCCTTTTTGTTTTGTTTCAGAGTGATGTGTGACCAGTGTTTGTTCGTGACCAGGGTGTGAATCACCAGTTTTAGAAACGTGAGATGATGATGATGTAGCGGGTGAGGACGGCATGCATGGAGAAGTGATGATGGCAGACGTGGAGGAGCGTTTGCTGTCATCTGTGGCGACACAGACTGAGTATGTCAGTAGCCCCATCCTCTGGCAGTGTCTGTACGTCATCAAGACAGTGTCAGAGTTCCAAAACCTTTCATACAGGGTGAGCGATTCGTGGTTTGTGTGTAGGTTTGTCTTTGAGCGTAATCTTCTACATGATTTGGGGAGCTTGAAGATTTGTATTCTAATTTAATTATACTTTATATATATATTTGTAAATGCTTTGTGCCCCCATCGATCCAATTTACCTGTGTCTTTGGTGTGGTGGTTAGTTGCTTACCCATCACCGACAGAAGATGGGGGTTTGATTCCTGTGTGGAGAGGATTTTCTTTTTATCGAGTATCTCTGTGATTCCTGTGTGGAGAGGATTTTCTTTTTATCGAGTATCTCTGTCTGTCTGTCTTTTATTTTATAGGCTTTGGTCCTTTGAAAGGGTTTGATTGTTGCTCTCAGCATATATATTGATCTGAGCTGTCAAAAAAGAATTGTGTGCTCTTGCTCTTCTTCTTATCTTATCTTATTTTATCATATCTTTAGTGTGTGTGTATGTGTGTAAGCAAGAGAGGGGGGGGTAGGTCTAATGGTTAGGCTCCTGGACTCGTAATGTATGCTTTCCAGGAAGTTGAGTTTGTTTCTGAATGCTCTCAGGTCTGCTGGGGTAATAGTATACACTGTGAAGCGCATAGAGCTTGCTGTTGAGCGGGGATTTGCGCTATACAAATGCTATGATCTATTATTATTATTATTATTATTATTAGAAGATGATGATGAGGGCATGTGTGGAAATGAATAAAATTTCGTCTTGTCTTGCATTTCTTGTTTTGTATTCTTCTACTATTTTGATTGTTTTGCATCTAACAGGCATAGGATTCCATCAAATGTCATTTTGAAAAGTGGTATATGATAAAACTAATAAGAGTCTTACAGTGGGAAGTTGATTTGTTTTGAATACCTCTATTTTTTATTTGATTTATTTGAAGGTTTTAGCATGATCTGTGTTTGATATAGTTACCCAGGAAAGTTACAAAGCCGTTAATGAAATAATGTTATTGTTTTTTTTTTCTCCTCAAATGACAGGTTACAAGGACTCACTCGAACCTGGAAGTGTTGATGGTGTATAGAGAGGGGGCATGTGGCATCTTTGGCCCCCCTTTGGACCCAATGACTTTGACACTCGACCCTTCGGGCCGGTGTCTGGTAAATATTTTGTTCAAGACGGTTCAGAGGGTGAACTTTGTGGCCAAAGCTTCCGGGTGCATTGAGATTGCCTCCCTGATGGCTGTGCTACGACTGATTGCTGGCAGAGGCTATTTGTTCTGCCCTGGCATTCCCGAAAAGTTTTTGGCAGGAAAGGTAATTTTGTTGATTGTAAAAGTAAAGTAAAAACCTTCACTTTCTGGCCCCACTCCCACACCTCCTTTATCCCCTCTTCTGGGCTCCTGACTCTTTCTGCAGCCTTTCTACTGCTACTTCATGGCTCCGCTCCTTCTTACTGTTGTCTTTCAGCCACACCCCTGATCTTATGGTAGGTAAGGTCTAACACCTAGCCTTCTTGGATAAGGGCGAAAAATCTTCGAGGTTTTGTGTGCAAGTCACGCACGTTACAAATCCCTTGGTGGTCCGCCACCCGGGCAAAATCCTTACGCAGTTGCAAGCGCTGTAAAACACTTACCGCAGGCTTGCCAACCTTCCTGAATTTTTCAGGAAATTCCCGAATTGCCATCAGCGTTCCCGAACCTTTCCCGAAACGGCATCTCTCTCTCTCTCTCTCTGTTTCTCCACTGATTTGTTTGAGCTGTTTTTGTGGTGTGGGCATTTTTTTTAGTAGCCTTTCACAGAAGTGTGTGTCCGTGGCACTTCGGTGCATTCAAAATTCCAGAAGTCAGTATCTCAAAAGTTGGCAAGCCTGTTACCAACTTACCAAACAATATTTCACACAAGTTTCTTCGAGCTAGGCCTTGGTCTAGATCAAATGCTCCCTCCCTGCCCATCCCTTCTCCCCACCCTTGTCTTGTAGATTCCGGCAATATGGGTAGATCTACAGTGATGTGTGTTGCAAGCGATCACAATATAATGTGTAATGTAGAAGAGTGCAATTTAACTAAAACGACGTAACTTTGTAATTTAGCGCCAAATTTTCTCTCCCCACGTGATGCGATGATTAGAAAAATGCAGTTATGTTAAGGCCTTGGTCAGCATTTAAAAAAGAATATTGGAATTAAATTTTTAACTCTTTGACTACCATGGGCCGATCTATCGGCTCCATAACTTCATAGTTCGTGGCCAAGAGCCGAATTATCGGCTCGCGCTTTTCTTTCCCTTTCACAATTTGACTCAACCTTTTCGTTTCATGTTTTTAACTGCTCTGCTTACCATACATCAGTCAACCAGTGAAGGAATTTGGCCCCTTTTGTGTTTTATTCTGCTGTTTTTTTGGCAATTTTTCATGTTTTTTTGACCCACCCTATGTTGCTCGAATTAGTTTACACGCATAGCAACGGGAAAATGGCTGATAACCCATCAGGTACCCCCCGTCACAACGTTTTTCTGCTTCAAAAGCCCTGAAAAGTTTGATGGGAAACTGTGAGTACTTTCCGATAGTGATGTAGGAGGTGATGAAGTTAGACCTGAGTCGGACAGCAGCGACAGCGATGAAAATGAAGATTCGAAAAGAGGGGCGTGTGTGTAGCGTTTTTTTCTCTTTTTTTCATTGTGAGTGATTTCACCAAAAGTGCGACAACTTTGTATATACTTGACCATTGTGCATGAAACTTGGCCCAGTTAGAGACAATTGAATATACTTCAGTATGACCAAGTCATGAAGTGATTGGATTTAGCAGCTATACACTGTGAGAAATGTAAGTTGAAAATATTTTTTAAATTTTTTTTTTTTTTTCGCCTTGTGTTCACTTACCTCCCATGATTTTTTTCAATTTTTTAATTTGATTAAAAATATTCTACATTCAATTACCTTCATTTTGGTATGTAACATGTCTGACTTCCAGATGGAATTATGCCCATCAGACACAAAAGAAGAACAGGGGTACTTCTGAAATTCTAAGACTAAGAAATGCCTTGGCCACAGCGCGGAAAATGCCTTGGTAGTTGTTGTTATTGTTGTTATGTTGTTAGTGATCCAGTAGCATCTGAGCGTTAACTCTTCTGCATGATGCCATTCGGTAATAGTTGCATGTTTGTTCTTATTGTTGTCTTGAGGAGTAGAGGCAATTAGATGTGTGGGGTAGCTTGGGAAGAAAACATCCCCTTAAATCAGTTAGTTTTCTACAGAAAAACAGATGATGTTCCACTGTCTCTGAGGGGTAGTCACATAGTGGGCAGGCAGCAGACTGCTTTACTCCAATTCGGTTGAGATGTTGGTTGAGGGGTACATTTTGTGTTCTAAGTTGGAAGATTATGGATTGATCTCCCCTCCTCAACTCATTGATTGGATCTTTGACCAGTGGTTTATTCATGTGGCCATACATCCTCCTTCCTGTCGTACCTGTGGCCCAATCATTCATCCACTCTTCCTTGAGGTTTGACTTGATCATTTGGCAGCAGGTGGTGTAATTTGTAGGAATTTCAGGCTGAGGGAGACTAGCTCCTTTCTTTGCCAGAGCATCAGCTCTTTCATTTCCCGGTATCCCAGTGTGGGCAGGAATCCATTGTAGGACTACTCTGATGTGGTGCCCACTTATCAAGTTATGTAGACTCCAAATCAAATGCAATATATCTTTGTTCACATGCCTTGGTAGTCAAAGAGTTAAGTCGCCTGAAAAATCCATTGCATTTTTCTGTTTTACTTCTTAGCAAAATGCCTGGCATCGTCAGTAGGGCTGGGCAATGAGTCGCTTTAGCAAAATTCGGATAATATGTTAATGTACCTCTTCTGTAAACAATATTGTGTTTTGAACCGATTCAGCAAATGGAATAGGACCACTTTGACAAATGGGTTAGCATAACTTCAACAAATGGGTGCACCCTCTTCGGCAGACGGGTCAGGAAAGAGAGTTAAGAGTCTGAATTTGGATAATGTCTTATTGAGGATTATCCGGAGATTCATCAGGATTTTGCCCACCTCTAATCGTCAGATATCAGCCCAAAATAACTTGTTCGCTGGCGTATGCCTGTGGGGCTTTTATTTAATAAGTACATATGCTCAAGTCTAAGGGACAGGTGGTTGCGCAGTTAGTGCTACATTAATTTAACAGAGGACATGAAAACCTCATTGCACCGCCAGCCCGGCTGTACCACCAGCTTCATGCTCGTCCCAAGGTAGGCTGTATAACGAGGTTTGACTGTACTTATTTCAGATTTGGACGTCTTCAAATGCTGTAGCAAGTCGAAATTTTTGCAAATTGGAACAAGTGATAACAAATTCACAGAATTTTTTCAATTTTTCTACAAAGTTGCTTTCATTTCTTTTGAACTTTTAGAGGCATTTGTTTTGGATGCCTTGGGTCACCACTGCTCATTATCTCTTTCCACAGACAATTATTTTATCACCTGTGCAGATGTAGTCAGGTGGCCCAGTGTGTGGTGGGCAGAGGGAAAAGAGTTGAAGTAGGCAGGTCAACATCACTACAGGGCGGTAGAAAATGTATGGCGCAACTTATTGCCAGATATCTCTAGGACTATAACATAAACTCTCCATCTTTTGCACTGTGACTTGTATCATTTTTAGTCTTAACTGATCAATAATTTTGTAAACACCTGTTAGCTGTATTCTACAAAATTCCTTTATAAATCATATTACATGTAATAAAAATCACAGTGGGTGGTTTCTGCAGATTTTAGAAAGTTTATTACAGCTTGAACAATATGGCTTTTCAAAGAAAGTCTGTCATTTTTTTTTCTAATTGCGAAATGCATGTTTTGAGAACCTTTAGTGCTAAAAATGGTTCATTATAAAATCAATTTTTTGTTACTAGTTCTACCAAGAAAAAGTGTCATTGGTGAGCTGTGACATAGGCCATATATGCAAAATGTGTGTGAGAAGCGGGAAGTGCTGTGAACAGTTCCTTTTTCCACGTGGCAGAGATTTATAGTATTTTATATAAAGCTATGAAGAAAAGTTTTTAATCTAGCTTCAAGTGTTGTGGAAAAATATGAAAGAGTTAGGACACATTGATACAACCTGCATTTCAAAGTATGGGTTACTTTGATTCACCTGTTGAAAAGATATTTGAGGAAAAGTTGAGCCACGAATTTTTGATGGCAGTATAGTTTGGCAGCATGCTTTATTTACAGTTGCATGCAAATATTTGGTGTGTTTTGTTGAAGGACACCACTGGTACGTCCTGCTCCTTTTCTCTCCCTTTAAAAAAATTTCTGTCAGTCTTATTTTTTTCCCAGGCACTGAATTACTGTAATTGTATCAGTGTGCTTCTCTTTATTCAAACAAGCAAAAATGTGCGGACTGGAGAAGTAGCTTGTGTTTTTTTTCTACATGTACTGTCTTCCTTTCAGGCATGTGGCAAGCACGTGATGGTTCACCGCATTCCCTTCAAGCGTTACCAGTCGAATCAGTGCCCTGTTTACTATCAAGTCCCGCCTTCACATACCACAGGGAAGTCATCTCTTTGCTCACTGTGCCCAAGTTGCCTCCAAACAGCAAAAATAGTTGTAAGTTTGCCATTCCTTCCAGTGCCAGCATCAAAAGTTGCCCCCCCTGTGACTCAACCAATCAAGCAGTCACAAGCAGTTGTCTCAGGGTGTGAGGAAAACAAAGAGGAGAGAAATGCGAATGTGAATAATTCAAACAGTGACTGTATGATTGTGTCTGTGGAGAAAATGCCCACAACTGTGTCTGCAGCTGGGCCTGATACCTTGGCTTCCCAGCGGAAAGAATCTCTTGTGGTCCCCACTGGTGTTATTCTAGGTCCTCCTAAGACTCAAGTGATCACTACCCAATTTGGTAAGACGACCGTCGTACGTCACCTTCCCGTAGAAGAGTTGGTGGCTAGTTTACCTAGCAATCCGGATGGAAGTGATCAGCGGCGAGCACAGAGTGCCCCAGTTGGGGCTGGGCAGACAGTTTCCCAGCAGCAGGAGGAGAAGAAGGAGGGGCCGGTAAACAGCCACCTGCTGCAACTGCTACGAGAGAAAGGAGCTCAGAAGTCTAATGTGGAAGGCCAGTCTATGGGTATGCTTGTGTTATTTACTCCTAGTATCACTTGCTTTTTCACTGGAATTTTGCCACTTGTTGAAGTACTGATGAAATGATATTTTTAGGTTCCTAAATCCGCTGACACGCACATGCGTGTCACGACACGGTGGAATCAGGCGTTCGTCAATTTTTTGGGTATATATATGGAGTTATTTGTATCATCTTATAGGTGGTTCATTTACCTTGCATTTGAGGAAAAAAATATCCATTTATCTTGAATAAATGTCAAGGTATTTGCGATTGAAGGAGGTGGGGGTCGCCTTGTTTCAGAAGGAAAATTAGCGAGAAAATGGCCACCAAAGGTTGGTAACTTTCATAGCTGAAGAGTTTTTTAAAACTGCAAATTTACATTTTTCGTGCCTTTAATCAACGTTTTTCCATAAAAGCCACACATAAGAATGACCCCCAGTGGGTTGGGGGGATATAAATAGACCCACTGCTTCGTCTGCAGAAGGTGCAACCCCTTCAAAGGCGAGGTGTCGCACTCG
>NW_004797453.1:647354-696606 GCF_000002075.1 Aplysia californica
CCCCCCTCCCAGGCGTAAGGTTATATTTGAACGGCCCCTAATTGCACTTCCCCTTCCCACAGGCCTACATCTTTTTAAAAGGAAAAGAAAGATCTTTAAAATTAAAATGGTGGTCTTCGCATGAAAATCGATTCAGTAGAACTGGAAATATTAAAATTTGCTTCTGAAAACAAAGCAATTTTTACAACACGATGAAATAAAAACTACTGGCTGTGTTATTCTGTATAATATAGATTATGAAACTTCAGGACGTATTATTATTTTCCAACATCTTTTGACGCCTGATCTGTATAGGTTGAAGTTTTCACAACGGCCAATAGGATTTTCCGTAAAAATGCATAATATCTACAAAAAGCCAAACCACCGAATCGACCGGTCAGTGACCCTGGCACCCCGCTCTCCCCTGCACACTGTGATAACGTGTTGCTTCGGCATCTCATTATTCAACTATTATTAATACGTGCGGCTATTGCAATTATGATGTACTGACTGACAAAACAATTCAGTTTTGTTTTTATTTTACCGTATACAGTGGAACTCGGATTCAACGAGAACTCGGATTCAACGAGATGAGATAGATTCCCTGGGTTTTTTTTCTTCTTTCAAATCAATAAAAATAACCCGGATTCAACGAGCACTTAAATCAGCGAGCTCGGATTCAACGAGGTTGTTTCCAGGGTGAACAGCTCCCGTAGACGTGGCTTCGCTCATTTTTCTCCCAGAACGAACCTTATCTACCGTATTCTCGGAAACCATCCATTGCACCTGCATCGTGAACCATTATATCTATTCTCTTAGCCGATTGCATGCGACCAATCAGCGGCCTTTTTTCATACCAAGACATATGTTGTTGGCACGCCCACGTGTCTACTTTTGCGTGTGTCGGGGTCGGATGGGCGGCTTGTACACGTGGGACGGTGTGTGCGTGTCGGGTGGCACCAGCGGTCCGGGTGTTGAACGTCGCAGATACAAACGCGTCACAGTCTTTTTTTCCATTCGGCTACTGATTATTATTACAATGATAAGCTAGTGCTAGTCTTGACGTAGATCTACGTAATGAATTGTGAGCTGGTCTATGGAATCAAAAGTTGCCGTATGCTAGGCTCTACACAGCAATACCACTTTTTGGTAAACATTCGAGATGACACAGGCGTATGCATTTGAATGAATCGCTCTCTTTTTTTACACAGCTCATAATACACAGGCATTTCAGGCACTACTTGTGACTTCTCTTTACACATTATGTGCTCAGTGCCTGTAATAATCTACACAAAACTCATCGAACACTCGGATTCAACGAGATTTTAAGTCAGGCCCGGCGACGCGCTTTTCCCTTTCGTCAACCCGCAGCCACCTCCCGAATCGTCAGCCACCCCCAACCTTTGACACGGGTCAAACTTCCATCTATTCATAGGTAGTTACCGGAACATGTATAGGTGAAGTGATGTGCCGTGATAGTCGCGATGTATTATTTATTGAGATTGTTTTGGTCTCTCTTTACTCATCACCACGAGAATTTCTTGAAATTTTTCCCTGGACTCTGCCTTTACTAAAATCTCGAATCTAGATCTAGATCTAGAGTTGTAATCTAGTGGCAGGTTGCAGATTTCTGTTGTTATCCAGTACCGTACATTCAAGAGATTAAATAAATTGGACTAGACTCTAGATCTAGTAGTAGACTCTTCTACTTCTACTTCTAAACCTTCGAGATTACAAAGGCCAAGCCTAGGCTTGTAAGGATTCGTTTTGTTAAAAGTGTTGTTTAACACAAAGTCTATGAAGTTAGCAAACCTAACACATTGTTTTCTAACGAAATGAAGCTTAAATTGACTTTTATATTGTCAATAAGAGATCAAGTTTAATCACCTAATCATTAAAGTAAGGAAGTGGCTATCCTCACCCGGGGTGAGAATAAAAACCCTACAATTGACCTCTCACCCCGAGTGAGACTTGCCAGCGTTAGCTATTCTCACCCAGTGTGAATTCCTAATTTCGAAATACTTTCTATCGGTGTGGATGATCAAATTGACAAAAGCAAAGAAAAAATTACGTTATAGCACAAACGTAAGCTAATTTGATCGTCTACAAAGACGCTATGGCTCTTTCACTTTTCGAATCAACCGAACTACGCGGGTCGCCATTTTGTTTTGCCCGAAAGTTCTCGCAAGATCTACTCCTCCCCCTTCTCTCTGTCTCTCTCTCTCTGTCTCTGTCTCTCCTCTCTCTCTCTCTCTCTCTCTCTCTCTCTCTCTCTCTCTCTCTCTCTCTCTCTCTCTCTGTCGGCAATTTATTAAATCTGCAACCTGCAATTAGATTACAACTAGATCTAGATTTGAGACTTTAGTAAAGGCAGAGTCCAGGGAAAAACATCAATTAAATTCGTGTGGTGCAGATGAGTAAAGAGAGACCAAAACAATCTCTCTATTGCGACTATCATTGCACATCACTTTGCCTAATACATGTTCCGGTAGATTTAACTACCTCTAAATAGATGGAAGTTTGACCCGTGTCAAAGGTTGGGGGTGGCTGACGATTCGAGAGGTGGCTGCGGGTTGACGAAAGGGAAAAGCGCCCCGGCGACCTCGTTGAATCCGAGTTCCACTGTATTTGACTTTTGAATAGTGCAGGTGATAGCTAAATCTAGATTCCCTGTCTAGAATCAGTAGCAGTAGTAGGCTAGAAGCAGCCAGAGAGCCTACATCTGCTAGATCTAACTTATTGTTTTGCCTGTATAACCTCCTTGCTTTGAGCTTTGGAACTGAAACAAAACGAATTGCACAGTTCTAGTTAATTTTAGATTCAGCATCTAACCATATTTTCCAGAGTTACTAGTAACAAATCTCACCATAACAATCACTTAAAAAAAAAACTGTTATTAGATAAAACCCCCCCCCCCCCTCCCCCACTAAAATCTGTTTTGCACAAACTTACTAAATTCTAGTAGAGAACAGGGATTACTTATTATATACATTATAAGCATCTGCTCAGTCTTTCAGTAGGCCTACACATAATTTTATGTTATTACTTTCTGGATATTTTTACATTATCAATTTGTGCCCTTTTCTTTGATAAGAATAGCATAAGCAGTGGACTTTTTAGACAGCGAGTCTCTGACTCAATATTTTATTATTAATTGTACTAATCAATGAAACTTGCTAATTGATAATAACTGAAAAGAACAGTTGTCAAGAATAGTGAAGAAAAATAAATGGAAAAAAAAAGATATGTCCAAAAAATTGCAAGGGCAAGTGAAGATCATAGATGATTTTTTTTTATTTTCTGGCCATCTTTCCGATGATCATCAAATGTTCCAGTGGGCCTATTAATATGTCTATGAAGAACAGTTTGCTTGATTTTGTACTTGAAAGCATAAAATATAGTTTCACACAAATGTAAGCACAATGCTTTGACTTTGATAAAGAAGAATAAGAAGCTGACTTACGATCATTGTTGTTTTTTTAATGGAATCCATTTTACGTTGAGAAAAGCGCTAAAAACAAGTTTTGAAATTTTAAGAATGCCAATAAGATTAGGAAATCACTACCTAGTTGGCTTACTCTTTAATAATCATGAGCAGTTAAGAAAAACAAAGAATGATGTAGGATTTGTCTAAACTGAAACATGACCATTAGCAGTTAAGATATTGCCCATTTTGTCCGATTATCCTTGCGGATGAATTTTAAAATCACCCTGTACTGTACCTCTATAAGTACCTCAAATATATATTAAAATTAAAATTAAAATAAATTAAAATATTAGTATAGCAATTAAAACAGCGCATCGGGTTAGAATCAGCCACGTTGGCAACCTCCACCGAGAGGTCGCCAGACCCCTGGGGGGAGACTTTCTTGGATCTGGGGATGTCACATGCTCTGAAAGCTTTGCCAATGGCAAAGACGCTTTTAACCCTAACTCTGGCAAGTGGTTTCAACAGGAATGGCAGGGCCAGTCAGCCAAAACGTGCACATGCTTTACAAATCAAATTTATGGACTTGCATCAAATAAAAACCCTACAAAAGTATATATTTTCTGAAAGATAATTGAATGAACTTTTATATTTTACCATTGAACATATGATTTTATTTTATTTTCAAGGGGTTATGTAACTTTGAAATCCAAGATGGCTGACTTCAAAAATTTACATGCTCATTAGCATATTCACCAATCTAATGTATTCCTTGTTATAAAAAATGTGAGATAGCAGAAATATGGGTTTTTCAATTACCTTTCAGAAAATGTATAGTTTTATAGGTTTGAGAAGAACAGGTAATGAGTTATGACTGTTTCAATTTGTCATGTGGTCTGTTTCGAACGCAGCTGATACTCGCTAATTTTATACCATACTCAACATAAAAACACTCCAAGTACAACCACGTGGTTTTCAGCAATCTGCTGGTAGTCTGTAATAATTAGTATAGCAAAAGGAACCTACTTTACTCTATAGCTCTCCTTTTTCTGCCCCTATTAGACTCCCAAAGTAGTAGAATCTAGTGTTCCATTTGAAAGAGAAGTCGGGGCAGGATGAGAACTGGTAATGTATCCCCATTGTCTGTCAGATCTAATCCCAATCTTGACTGAACACAAATAAATCCACCACTAACAGTGTCTGAATTACTTTCCCTAGTCAATTCACTTTCAAATGTATCCAAAAAAGATCTATTTTTGGCCATTTTAGACCCACACAAGTGATAGATCTACACTGGCATTAGTGGCTTGTGACCTGATCAACAAGCTTTCAAAACATCCCTCTGTTTTGAAAGCAAAATACTCTTCTCCTAAGCCAGAATGGTAGAAATATTCTGATTGGTTGTAGGTTAGCCTTTTAGCCAATCAGAAATCACTTTAGGAAGCCCCAAATATTTAGTTGGAAGGCAGAAGCAGCAGTTTACTATATGGTCCTATGAGATCGGCCCTGCCAGTTTCATGGCAGGAAATGGGCCGATTTAATCGGCCCTTGCCAGAGTTAGGGTTAAAGAAGTTATTTTTTGTGTGAGACTCATCGGCTGAGGAGATCACCAAATAAGGCGACCATCCTAGCGATGTTTGTCTAGGCAGGTCCCAGATGCTGATATTATCGTCCTCTCTCAATCGTTTTCGCTTGCCCTGGTCAGGATTCGCACCCGCTCCTTCTGACAGGAACTTGTTGGGAATTGGGGTAGGGGGGAAAATTGTTTTTTTTATCCATATATTACGTTTTTATTCATCTCCAGGGCTCCCCACCCGCCACCGAGTCCAACAAGGGGACACCGCTCGAAAGTCTCCATAGCTGGTGTCAGGGCTACCCTAGAGGTATACTCCCAATCAGACTCAGACGGCAAGAAATCGTGTCTCCTAACCAAGATTGGCCCCAAACCGGTTCTATGAACCGGTCGCAACCGATTGAGTGCAGTAGGCCGCTGCACACCCGCCCGTCTAGACCGAATCCAGGGCTAAAGTGGCGTGTTGGTGAGGGAGGACACACCTCAGCCACCAGGGTCCCCTTCTCCGGTCGTACCCCACTGTCAACAGGGTGCCTCGCGTTGCGGGGATTTGTGGTCTATTTTTTGCTGGACCGGACCTTCGGTCGACAGATCGGAAAGGAAGATAGATGGACATAGCAAATGCGGACAAAAAGATGCCACCCCTACGTCAGAGAGCTAGTGACGTACGAGTGGCATCCCACCAGCGGGGGGGTTACACCCCCTGTTGATGGAACAGCCAACTATTTTTATTTTATTCCCTGGTCAGCTCGGGGAAGGACGAAAGAAGAAGGAAGAAAGACGATAGAAGACAGACGATACACCGAATCAAGTGTCGCCCATGTGCACCTGAGCGTAGATGTCCATGGGCGACAAATCGCCAGTGAAGGGGCTGCACCTCCTGTTGGCAGAGCAATGGGTCTATTTATAATATATCCCCCCGACCCACTGGGGGTGGGGGTCTACTTTAACATGCGCAACTTGAACACGAGAACTCCGAGATTTTTTGCCCTAAGGTCTGAGGAGTTTTTCGTTGCTTTTGAGTTTGTTTGTTGTGTCCAAAAACACAGTAGTGTGCTGGGTTTCTGGAGTTTGATTGTGTACTGTACTGAGGGTTTGTGTTCGTCTGAATGTTAACGGCGGTATTTTTTCTTGGGCCTGAAGAAGTGTGAAAATCCCTCAGCAGGGCGAGGCGGAGCCTTTGGTTTTTTACTGGGTCTAGCATTTTTAGGACGTGGGGTTTTGCCGACCCCCCCCCCCCCCCCACCCCTAGCTAGGGCAGTGCTACTGACTGGTGTCTTTCGACCAATCTCAAAGGGGGGATATAAACGTTCTTATGCACAGTAGAATTGTAAATGGGCTGATTTGTATCACGACGCGGTGGAATCAGGGCAGGCGCTTGTCAATTTTAGGGCAATTTGAATTGTTGAGTGAATCGTGTCATCAGCTTATTCATTTGTCTTGCATTAGATGTAAAAAATCCATGTACATGTACCTATCTATCTCTAGAATAGAAGAAGTCAAGATGAGTCCGCAGGTGGGCGTCATCTAGTTTCAGGGGTAAAATTATCGAGAAAATTGCCGACTAAGTTAACTTACACTTACATTTTACATAGCTTGAGAGTCCTCGGGAAATGTACTTATTCTGTCTTTAATCAAGGTCATCCAGTAAAATCCTCAGACATGGGGTTTTAAATAGAAAATAAAAGGCATTGAGAAAAAAAATTTACATTGTGGAAATGCAGTTTTCTTCGATTTCTTCATCATTTTGATGAGCACCTGATTTCGCCATGTCTTATTTGTGCCGGAACAACATAGGGAGAACTGCTGCTTTTTTCCTTCCTCCTCATTACTGTCGTCATTTTTCTCTACTTCTTTTGCATATTTGTCACTATTGTGAGCTGCTGTTTCTGGGGTGCCTTGATAGTCAAAGCAGACTGTGCTGTTGAGCTGAGGCAAGAGAGGTGAGAAGAGTAAGCCAGATTCCCCGTGTGGACTCCTCTGTTGACATCCACCCCTGGCTCTCATATGAACTTATGCAGTTGTGAGCGCCGTAAAACCTTACTAAAACTAAAGGACAAGGGTGGAGAAGGTGTTTTGGGCCCCTGCTCCAATCCAGATTTGATTTAAAAAATTTAAAACATCTACATGTATTAAAACTTTCTAGTTCTAGCACCTCACATAGGACTTTTAAGGGCGGAATGAAGATAAGTTGGTTTTTTTTGTTCGAAGAAATGAGCCTGATCCTGAACGGGAATCATTTCCCTGTATAGTGTCAAATCCGGTTGCAGCACAAGTCTGAGAACTATAGTATAGTATATAGCAAAGTTTCGAATTCATGAAAGCATGTCAAATACATGTACAATGACTGAAGATTACCGGTACAATGGCTAGCCAGATTGCAGAGTAAAATAATTTTTCAAGCTGGCTGTTCCCTTTTCGGCTTGAGGGTTTTCAAAAAAATGCTCACATTTAATTAGTTGCACAATACAGACGCACGGATTCAACACTTGGCTTGGAGGTTGGGCCTGAGGACTACGTCATAACCGAGTTTCACTGTATACATTTAGCACGCCTAGTTGATGAGAGCCCACGTGTATGTGACTGACCCCAGTCTTTGCGCTGATTACAAGTTGAGGCGTAATTGTAAGTTGGTGTAACTGCAGCTTGTCACACAACGCTGCATTCTATCATCTTGAGTTGTAGCCAACAGGACCAGAACAAGAGTGATCCCGGGGGAGAACCATTAGGTACAGCAGAGCACGATTATAATAACAGCACCTGCTAGAGCGGGATCATCCCTACAACGGGATCTTACCGGAATTCCCCCTTTTTGTCTATATGTAAACTCAATTACCCGACTCAACGGGAGAGATCATGTCAAGCGAGCTCTAGCTGAGGGGGAAGGGGGTTGGGGGGGCTGCAGGCGGGCTCCAAACAGGCAGTCAGCGGTGCAGCGTTGTGATTAGCCTGTCCCCGTGTTTTATGCACCCCGCATAATTTAGCAAAATTTGATAATTTTTTGCAGTTTCTGATTATTTTCCTTTATCATTTTTTATTAAAATTAACAGAATCGCATAATTTTACATTTTTGGGTTCATTTTGCATAATTTCAGAATTTTTCTTGCATAAAACAACGGGGACAGATTGGCCAGTCTAGTGATGAGTGGGGGGGGGGGGGGGTAGGCGGCAGAGAGAGAGAGAGAGAGAGAGAGATGGTGCAGAGAGACGCGTTACGTGAGCTACTCTAAAAGTGATGTGCCGTAGCTTTGACGCTCAGTATGAGTGCGTATACGGTATAGGCCATAGCCCCAGGCTTAGTTTAGTTTTAGTAAGTTTTACGGCACTTGCAACACAAGAAGGTCATATAAGTGTTGAAGAATAGAGTGGTTACAAGAGAGTAATATACACAAAAGAGGAGGAGAGATAAGGACGATAGATGTTTGATAGGAAAGAAGGGGCAAATCACACCAGAGCACCCGCCAACCACCCACGCCCCAGGCTTTGGCTAGACCAAAAAGTAAAAGAAGAGGAGAGCGTGTAGTGTGTGAATCCTGATTCATTGAATTGCGATTGTTGATGCTCATCATCATAGGCATCCGCACATGCACGCATTCACTTCACCAGTTCTACAGTAGGTCTACCGGTACGATAGAGCAAAAGCAACAAAACTGAGGAGAATATGGCTTACAACAAAGACAAAAGGAAATGCTTCTTGCTTGAACTAAAGGCCGACGTAATCAACAAATTTGACACGAAAAGGAAGACTAATCTAAAGTGCAAACTTTATCGATGTAATTAAATGGAAGGGCGGTGATCATGTGGATTTTTATAAATTTTTATGTAATTTCCCCTTTGCACTCCTATTCGGGAACTCGCCTACAGCGGGATTTTTCTTCTGAAACCAAATGTGGCGTCGGTGGCCTAGTGGTTAGGCTCTCGGACTCGCAACCGTAAGGTCGTGGGTTCGAATCCCGCCAGGGGCCCCGACGTTGTGTCCTTGGGAAAGGCACTTTGCACACATTTTCCTCACTTCACCCAGGTGGAAATGGGTACCCGGCTATAGACAGTTAACGATCTTGTCAGTTTGATAGTGTTTGAGCGCGTGAAATCCGCAGCTTGCACTGTATGCTTCCGCGGAAGCCGAGAATGTTTCAGAGTGTTCTCAAAGGGTCTGCTGGGGGTAATAATAGTTGTAAAGCGCATAGAGCATGCTCTTGAGCATGGATATGCGCTATATAAATGCAATTATTATTATGTTCATCTATAGCAGTGTTCTACTGTAAAGCACACCCTCTCGTCCAATTCTATGGGCTCTGTACAGCAGACAATGCCCCCCCTACTGTTCAAGATTAACAGGAGAAGAGTGAACAGGAGAAACTAACCAGAAATCAGTTTCATGAAATAAGGTTTAGATTTTATTTGCGTCTTTACAAAAAAAGAGAAAATAAATCATTTTACACAACAATGTCCCATGGAGACGCATTGATGACATATCTATAAAATCGAAAGTTTTGTGACAAAAGTTAAAGTTCAATGCACAGCTTTTAAAACTCTTATATAAATGTTACTGAAGTTGAACGCCTCAATCCATATAAATGTAAAATGTGGCTGCACCTATATGTGAGGCAGCGTTGTGAAATCAGGCGCTCGTCTAAATAATGAAAGTGAAAAAACTGGCATTTTTCAGTAGGTTTTGTGAATTGTTATCGAATTTTTATATTTTGGCTCTATACTTTTCATGCTCATGAAAGAACTCATTTCGGAGTGGATTTTACTGAAAAACCATTAACGGCATGAAAGATGTAATTTTTAAGTTTCCATGGACTCTCAAGCTAAGGAAATAACTAAACTTTGGCCGCCATTTCCTCACTAATTATACCTCTGAAACCAAGCGACCTCTGCTTCCTTCAATTGCCAAATATCTCGACTTGTATCCAAGACAAATGGACATTTTTTTCCATTAAAAGCAAGGCAAATGGAGGCATCATGAAGATACCTATAACTCCACACCAAAAATTGACGAGCGCCTGATTCCACCATGACATGACACATATCATAATTGAACAAATGTACAACTTAATACAAGAGCTTTTTGCTAAAAGTTGACACCATTGAAAAACAGGGCTACCCACCATTACGAATGTGACAAAATCGTCATGATATAAAACATTTTTATAATTGAAAATATGTCACAACATCCCCTTCCCGTAACTCTAAAAAGACAAGCCCACCGGGACCCTATTTCATCAAGCTTTTGCTTACATTTCATTCATCCTTGAACGTACAAACCCTGTCCATTACATCCCAGGAAAAAAGACTTGCTAGAATTATAATAATACATACAGCACAACACGAACAGCTCAAATTTGTCAGGACTGGCCTCGGTAGTTCAAGGGATATCTTACAAAGATAAAGAAGGAGAGAAAAAAAATACGGGACCGCAGGCAGTTTGACGGATGCACAATTTCGAGTCTTCTGTGTTCGACCTATCCCTGTTATACTGTACGGTATTTAAAGATTGCTAATATTTAATTTGTTGATTACTAATACATATGGTGTTGGGCGGCCAGCCATGGAGAAAGAAAATGGCCAAACATTTAACGTTTTTAGTCCTTAGTGAAAGTGTTAATGTAATAAAAGAAATTTGAACAATTTACTCTACCAGTTTGAGGAAAGCCTGATAAAAGTGTTAATGTCCAGACCTGTTTATCTTTGTTCATCACAAATGGTACACAATATTACTGTACAGCTGCCTCCTTGAATAATTTTCAAAGTTGTAAAGTTTACAACCTTCTATTTACTTCTTGCTTTCCCAAATAAACAGGCACCGTGTACACAATTTTGTTCCTTTACATTTTACTACATGTATCATAGATGATACAGATACAACAGAAGTAGGATAAAAATGACTTTCAGAGTAAATGATTACCGGTACACAGAAGACCCCCACGAGCACAAATGTGAGGCAGGCTGACAAATGAGTCACGTCTTGCAATCCATGAATGGAGATATAAGCCAAAATTGACACACCTGTCAAATTGATTTTCAACTGATGCCTTGTTCTTCTTGTCTTTTATCAATTCATATTAATGAATGGCAAAAACTCAACCTATAAATTTCATGTATCTATGTCTTTAGGGCTAAAATCCAAGAAGTAACTCCTTTTGCTAGCATACCTCAAATATCTGAAAATTTGCAGTTCATACTACTTAAAATCCAGCTTTGATTCTACGTTGATAATTATTTGTATTATTCACCGGAGAGGAGAAAGATGAAGGACCCCCACCCCGGTTTTCATCGCAGTATAAATCGTGCTCCAAGTGAAACTGCTATTTGATGTGCAACATTAATGTAAGTATACCCTATGTACAAAATATTTTACTTCTTCAGGAATAACACATACTATGGTTGAGGCCAATTCTGAACTTTTAAATAATTGGACAAGAGAATTTTTCTAGCTGTTCTGTAAAAAGTTTTCTCTTACAGACAGATTTTTATTTGCGGTTGGTTAAAACAAATGCTTGATTTTTAATCGGAGTCATCAAAAGTTTTCTTTTTTCCTTCCCCTTGGACAATGCCGCCTCGTGCTGGTGAGAAAAAAGAAACAGGATCTTAAATGCAGTGATTAATACAATGCAACAATATCATTTTTTGAGAAAATTTGAAGTAAGACCGACCACTAATAATCCATTTAAATTTTGCATTATGGGCGCCAGCACATTACCTTGAACAGGGAAGTAGGTACACATATTTGTGGTTCACCATCCAACTGATTCATACAATGTCCTAATTTGTACCAACATCACATGCAATATTTCTGTACTTTACTCTTCCGTACTAAAACTAAGTGAACACACTTTGTTGTGTTGTAGAATTTGTACCGACTTATTACTGGTGTTCAATTCAGAAGATCATTTCTGACAGCGAATGTAGCAGGCTAGATATAAAAAAATTTCTTCAACTCTGAAACAATACTACAGCTTGTTCATTTTCGTCGGACTGCGTTAAAAAAATGTCCAGCTCATTTATTATTATTAATCAGTGCTTCCAAAAGCCAAATTTGCTGAAGAAAATTTGAAATTGAAGAGATAAAATTTGGCCTTTCTGAGTCGAAAATTTAAGGGGGGAAAAAATTGAGATTCACACACCAAGAGAAGCCACTAATTAACTTTAACCAAGCCTAAATTGGTAAAAGGAAAAGTATACTTTGTTAGTATAAAGCTCCTCCTGGGGACTATATGACTATGAGTATGTTTCTTTGATTTTACACAAATATGTGAGTGCAAATCTTTAAAGTCAAAACAATTATTTATGGGGGGAAAAAATGCAAAGACCTGAGAAGATTAAACAGAGCGATTTCAGTAAATCTTGTTTTAATCGTGGTCAGAGGAAAGTGAACAGTGAACAGGCTATAGAAGTGGGGGGAGAAAGAAAGAAAAGAATTTAACCCTATCTGTACGTCGCGCTTTACTATCGTATCCATACGACGTGGGGTTCTCTGCCACCACTTTCCAAAGAGGAAATTTACTCCTTTATCCGATCCGCACGTTATGCATAGCGGTCTGTCAAGATGATTATTAGAGAAATACTGAAAGTTACAAAGAGATCTTCGCACTAAAAGTATTCTAAAATGTGAAGAATACAGTCCTGGGGGTAAAAAATGACCCCAGGGCGTACTGATAGGGTTAAAAACTTCAGAAAACCAAACCATGTTTGTGTTGTATTTTACTGCGCTTGCAATTGCATAAGGTCATATGAGCGCGCGGGACACATTAAACATTTTTCGGTTGGTAGAAACTTTTGAATTTTTACACGGGTGGTGGCCGAAGGCTACTCAGATCGATTCTAGACCACCAAGGGATCTATTATGTGCGCAACGTGCACACTGGACCTCCGGGATTTTTCACCCGTGTACGAAAAGGCTAGGTGAAGATCTTTCCAACCAGAAGATCAGGGGTGTGGCTGAAAAACAGCAGTAAGGGGCTAAGGAGCAGCAGTAGAAAGGCTGCAGAAAGAGGAGCCCAGAGGAAGGGTCAAAGGAGGTGAGAGGATGGGGGCAGAAAGAGGAGACGAAAGCAGACGACAGAACATAGCTAGAAAGCAGAAAAGGAGGTGAAAGGAGACAATTTTAGAGAAGAAAATTTCTCTGTCGCTACCTGGATTCGAACCAGAGACCTTTGAATTAGAGGCCAACACCTTAACCTCTAGGCCACGAGAGCCCCTGACCATGAGAACGATCTCCAGGTGGACAGTAAAATGAAAGTAAATAAAGGTGACGACATCTTTACCTTTGTTAAATCCACCACGGCTGCCTCCTCTTCCTCTTCCACGGTCACCTCCACGTCCCCTTCCACGGCCAAATCCGCGACCAAAGTCTGGAAAAAATTTCAAGCAAAAAATAAAAATTCAACAATGGCTTTTAAATAGCTACCCAGTCCCCTTGTACAAACAAAATGAGAGACCAAAGAAAGCTACATAGAGAATTATGTCATTACAACACAGAATGCAGAAGTTACAGATTGGGTAGTAGAGAGGATGAATAGGATAACTATTTAGTGCAGTGTTTGATTGAGTGGGCGGTTTTACAGCACTGTCGACAGATTTGGTCATGCACGCGCAAATTTTTTAAAAAATTTACAGTTGCAAATCTCTAGTTATGTACAAAAAAAGTGGACATATATATATATGTATGTGGGTGTATATACACACACACACACACATAATGACATATTTTGTAAAATATATAAATATATATATATTTATATAGATAGGGGCCGTTCAAATATAATCTTACGCTTGGGTGTGTGTGTGTGTGTGTCTTTGCGTAGTTATGTAGACAAAAGTATATTTGCACACTCACGTTACGTGGACATGCCCCGTTATGTAGACGTCCACAGAATGTTTTAAAGTGACCATCGCATTTTCCGCCAAAAATTTCATCATGTGTTAAAATATTTTTAAATTTGGTTCCGGTCCGAACAACGCTGTTATTTCGTTATTTCTATACACAACGCTATACACATCACTTTTCAAAAAAATGTATTCAGTTTTTACATATTTAAACATTCAGAATTCCTTTCCTTGGTTTTATTAAACAATATATGGTTTAGTAAACTAATATAATCATGCTTAAAAGTCTGCTTTCCCCCCTGACACTGTAAAATAAAACAGTTCTCAATTTACTTTTTTTTTCATAATTAAAAAATAAGGTCACTTTAAATCAGTTGATTAAAATTTTTTTAAAAATCAACTTGATTTTAAAAATAAAACTCAGCGATTTAAATCACTTTTAAGAAATGTATTGTTTTTACATCTTTAAACATTCAGAATTTCTTTCCTTGGTTTTATAAAACAGATATAAGATTTAGTAGATTTAAAAAATCATCATGCTTAAAAGTCTGCTTCCCCCCCTGTAACTGTAAGTAGTAAAATAATACTGAATTCAATTTTTTTTTCCATAATTGAAATTAGAATTTTCTTTTTCTTTTTAGACAAACACAAGCGCGCGCACACACACACTGTAATAAAATGCAAGTTTATCTATGCATAATTACCCCCCCCCCCCCCCCCCATAATTCAGATATAGCAGATTTTTAAAATTGCAGTTGCTTAAATTAATCATTAATTTTAAAAAAGACAATGCATTTTGCTCTAAAAGAACTTACTTTTAGCCAACAAAAATCCCAAACTGTGTCGACATTTTAAAAAAATTCTGATTTAAATATTTAAAATATTGATTTTTAAAATTTTTATTTTAAAAAATCGCCAACCCTGGCTGAAACATAACATATTAAGCGCAACATTTTTCAAAGCTGTTGCACCATTTTTATTGGGATAGGAAAGGATTTTGTAAGGTGTATGAAGAACCCTGCCCCCCCCCCCCCCCCCAAATTGGCAACGGCTCATATACATAAATATATATATGTGAGGCATCGTGGTGAAATCAAGCACTCGTCAATATAGTGAAATCAAAGAAATTGGCATTTTTCTGACTGTTGGGCAATATATTTTTTTTGTTTTGGCTCAATGATATTTTAAAACGTGTTTCTATGTGGATTTTGCTGAAAAATATTGATTAAAGTCAAAAAAATGTCAACTTCCAGTTTCTCTCATGCTATGGAAGTCGCCAAACTTTGGTGGCCATTTTCTCACTAATTTTACTTCTGAAACCAGACAACCCTGACGTCCTCCAATCGCAAATACAGTCAAACCTGTGTAAGACGGCCAGCCATTGTCAAGGAGAAAAGTGGCCGTATAAGACAGGTGGCCGTCCTAGGCAGGACTGATCAAGATGAAGAAAACTAACCATTCCCATCTGAGGCCCCAATCGAAAGTAGCCCTATTGTTGTTGTCTTTGTTGTTGGTGGTGGTGGTTTGTATTTTTTTTTTTTTATTTTAATTTTGTTGCTGATTTTTGCAAGGGTGGCAATAAAACGAAATGTATCAGACAAGGAAGTGACCGAGTGCCATAAACAAACACATGGGTCGCTACCACTCGGAGAACGAGGGACGCTTCTGTAACGAGTTCATGTTGACGTCCTTTGTTACTTTGTTACAGACTGGGTAAACAGTGACCACTCATCTCGCTTACGATTTGTGTGCGAGTTCTGGGCGGGGCTTATGAGGGATCACACGCTTCCCTCACCAGCAGCTGAAAATTGGTAGCTATTGGTCAACAGTGGGAGGGGGCCTATGCAACATGATCGGTTGAAGGGACTACCTAACAACAACGACAGGTGATTGAATTATGACGGCTCGCCCACAACGCCAGGGGCCAATGCACGATTTATGACAAAACGTAATGGAGTCACTAAGGTGGCCGTCTAAGACAGGTGTTATTGATTAGTGTGATAGGGGTTGTGTGTTAAATTATGGTGGGCGCGGCCGCGTTGGACAGGTGCCCGTTTTACAGTTAAATTATATCGAAAAAACGCAAGGGGGAAATGGAAAGTGGCCGTTAGTACAGGTGGCCGTCAGGGCAGGTTTGACTGTATTTCGACTTCTATTCAACACAGATGGATATTTTTCCATCAAAAGCAAGGTAAATGAACAGGCTTTAAGATGATACCAATAACCCCATACACCCAAAAATTGACGAGCGCCTGACTCCACCATGTCAAGCCACATATATATATATATAAAAGTAGTATGTGTCTGCATAAAATTTGTGTTGGATACCACGCAAAAAGGAATTGCTTCCCATTCAAGTAGATATTTGTGCGTGGCATGCATAATTTTCTATTGGATCATAAGAGAACTTTGAGAATGGCAACACTTCAGTCAGTGGCACCGTCAAGCTGTGAAATCTGGCAAGACAACAAAATCCCTGTCACTTCCGCCATACGCACAACCCCTACAACTCCAAATCAAGCTGCACACAGAACTCTAATAAAACCTAGAATTTCATGAAAGCACACCATGTGTTACCTTGCAACCAAAACCCTCCAAACGAAGATAAATTTTAAAGAAGTCTGGCTCTTTGTACGTTTCACAGATTGAATGGGTAAGCTCAATGTTCAAATGGGGGAAAAAGGAGAAGAAAAGATGACACTATAATTATGTGCAAATTTACCTCTGCCTCCACGACCTCCGCCGCCGCCGCCACCACCACCACTTTTCTCGGCTGCAAAGTCAATTCTCACTTGTCTTCCATCGATGGTTTCTCCAGCCATTGTATCATAAGCACTAGCTGCTTCATCAGGGGAACCAAACTCAACAAAAGCGAACCTGAAAGTGCAATATTGTTGACATTATTCATACTTATAACAGGACACCAGATATATATGGAGAGTTCATCCTCGTACTCTTGTAAAAATGTTTTTTTACACTCTTGTAAAAATGTTTTTTTACACTCTTGTAAAAATGTTTTTTTACATTGCTTGTATTCAGACAGTCATGCCCAGCTCTAACACTACGTACCCCAAACCCTCGCCTCTGCGCAGCAAAAAGCGTGTAGGAAGCTAGAAATTTGACAATTTTTAATAGACCATATCTCATCTCCTTTAACACTAATCTTCATCCCGTCAGTTCAACTATTGTTTTTTAGCTAAAATCAAAATCCAAACTATTGTGGACGACACGAAGCAAGATGTTTAGTAAGCTATCTAAAAAAGTTACCGAGATGCTCGGGAACGCATTTTTCACTGCCATTTTAATGCCGGCCTGGGCGACAAAATCGACGGTGCTTCATTTAATTTGGAAGAGGTTGAAATAGGGTTCTACGGTCATTATGACCTACTTTGGCTTTTTTTCCCCTCAATTTTGAAGGCCCACATCTTGGAAACCAGTCATTCTAACATGCTTTGACTTAGAGATACCAATATATGTATTAACATCTCTGGGAAAAACAAAGTTTTCATTGATTTGATCATGCGCTTTGTATTTTACAACACCTCAAACATGGGTGAGTCGCAGTTGAAAAGGTTTCGTTCAAAAACTTTGAAAGACCATATCTCGATCGCTTATTGATGGATTTTGTGAATTCTTTTTATGTTTTATTGAGTAGATTTGAACCCTCAAGGTTTAAAGATCAATATTATTCAAAATATTTTTCACTTGTGGTACCTACTTTTTAATGTGATTTCAAAGTTGCCAAAAATTTATAAAGTCCACGAACATTCAAATGCCTGTCATTTTTTATTTTATTGTCCGATTTCAATAATTCAAACACCAAAGTCCATGGTTTGCATAGTTCTTTATGGTGTTCCAAACATGTTGGATCAAAGCACTTTGAAAATTTGGTTTGTGGTACCTATTAACAGCGGTCTAACAACGTACAAAAATCCCAAAACGAATACAAAGGCAGAGAAAGCAAATGAAGCGAAACACCCACAACAGGTCTGTTGTTTGTTTTAGTAGAGGTTTTACGGCGCTCGCAACTGCATAATGTCATATGAGCGCCAGAAGATTAAAGGTTTTACAAGAGAGTAACAAACATGAAAAAGAAGGAGGGAAGATAAGGACGATAGATTAGACCTGCATGTGAACCTCAACCAGATTGTCTGAAAATTTTGCACCCCGGTGTCATACAAGGAAGGAGCGACCACCCCAACAAACAATAAAGAAGAGACCTAACCCTAACCCAAACACTACCCCAAAAAAGAACCTACACCGGCCCTCATGTAAAAAGGCCAGCACAAGTCCAAAATGGGGGAAAAAAAACAAAACCAAAAAAAAAAAACTCCCCACACACTCCAAAACAAAAAAGGAGCATAATCTGGCGTACATTGCTATAAATAGGGTTTGATACAATAACACAATAGAATTGGAAAATGAATCCTCCAAATAGATCTAAATCTAGTAATCTAAATAGATCTAGATCTACTAGTAAAACAAGTGAATAGGAATAGGCCTTGGACGAGAAATCCGCATCCGATTCCAAGCAGAGGGAGTCTAGATAGAAATAATTCACGCACTTGATGAAATGCTTTTTACCAACATTAATATTACAGCACTACTTATGATAGGGTTTGAAACAATAGAATTGGAATATATATGAATCCTCCATTCAGGTCAATGATGATCTATAAATCTGGATCTAGATCTAGTAGAACGAGTGAGTCGGACTTGAATGAATCCACATGATCTGAACAATCAGTCAACAAACGAAATTCAAAATGGCCGCTCGAGAAGGAAACTGATGAAAGTAGATAATTTAGGTCGTTGTCCTTTTTCGCATTCATATTTCTACTCAGGTTCCGACAAATATGTCGGAAACACCGACATCGGCACGAAATCGAAAGTGCCGACAGCCGACGTCGGCGTTTCCGACATAATTGTCGGAACCTGAGTAGAAATACGAATGTGAAAAAGGAATACAGGCAAAGTTTACCTTGAACGACATTTTCAAAGCCTTGGGGGGCTTTACGGGGAGAACCAAAGAAAATTGTGAAGAATGAAATCAGAATGCACTGCCCCAGGTATTTGCTCTTGTTGCATGTAACACCCCCCCCCCCAAAAGTTCCATTTCTGAACCATTCAAACATGTTGCCTTTGATTGATACAAATTGAACAGAAATACCCAGTACAAACTGAACGTTACGATGAATTTTTAATTTACCAACTCCATGACATGCTAAAAGATAGCTGTACATCAAACATTTAACTTCCCATGCATCAGAGAATTCAACAGAAAAATTCAGTCTGGGTTTTAATCTTAGGAAGTAAATGCAACGGTAGATCACTTACCCTTTCGATTTACCAGAATCTGGGAATGTGGGTATCCGTGCAGATAAAGCACCTTCAAACACACCTCTCAGAGAGGACTCATCTGTGTCATAGCTTAAATTCTTGATAAACAATACCTTCGTCTCACCACGTGCACCTGTGTGTGAAACACAAAAAAACCAGGAACAACATGAGTAACATTTCAAGCCAGACTTTCTCCACATATAGCAGTCAAATATGTCACCATAATAATGGAAAAATTTCCAGCGTTCAGAGCTTTCCAGCAGCTGATGTCGTTTTTCGAGGATTTTTGGGTCCAGGGCTCCGCCCTGGCAGGGGGTTGAAGGGGGACAGCGTCCCCTCTGTTTGAGAATTTTTGGTTTCAGAGCATCTTAAGTATGCCATTTCTGGCTATTCAAGCCTAAATTTAATAGAAAATAAGTGAGAAATAAAACACACTTTGCATAGGGCTACATAATTTTCTGCTTGTGTTAATCCATAGCCATGCTTTCTCCCTTGTACAGATACTGTACATCCACAACTAGAGAGATCTAGATTTATAAAACTTGACAGTTGTTGTTCAACCTTTTTCTGCTAGTGTTGGTTTGCACCATAATCATCATAAGGTGTAGAATCCTTATAATAATAGTATAACAGCTTGACTTGATCTAGATCTAGAATCTCTAGATTCTAGTCTAGACTAGATCTAAATAACGTGACAGCTTATTTAACTTAAATCTACAACAAAAAAACTTACAAATAAACAAGTCTGGTAAAAAAAATAAAGTTCTCTTTTGAGTTTTCTTTTCTTGGCAGGCCCAAGATCTATTGAATCACAATCGTCATTTCTTCCTCTTGTTTACAGAGCTGGTGCTGTGCTTCTTGAGCTTTAGAAAGTGAAAGCAGAAGACACTGTCTACACTCAAATAAAAGAGCACTTCCGGAATGGGTTGGTTATTGTTGACTATTGGTAATAACGGAAATTTGTTATTTCGCATTTGAAAAAAAAATTTTTTTGTGGGGGGGGCACGAATTTTCACGGAAATTTTTACTTTTGCGGAATTCTGCTAATTTGCGGAAATCCGCAAAATTGCAGAAGACTGGAAGCCCTGAGCATTACAGTGAACAACTTTCATGTATCTTGAGGATAATTTTGGAAAGCCTTGCCTTCAATCTGGAGAGAACAGAAAAAAAATATAGGAACCTTTTTAAATAAACCTGAAGTCAGGGCAGACTGGTAAGTGGGCTCAGAAAAAATTGCCCGACATGAGAATGCAGGGGAGAACATAGCTGCCGCTCATTTTGACCAAATCAACTACTTTTTGCAGAATTACCTGAATTTGAATGTCTGTCATTAAAACTTCTGTCTCCAAAACCCCGACCTCCTCGTCTGTCTCCTCTCCCGCCTCTGTCTCCTCGGTTTGCCTTAAAGTTACTCTTGCTCCCCATGTAGTCTAAGTACAGTGATCTTCCGCTTAATTTGGCGCCTTGTTTCTCCGTCATTGCTTCCTCCATGGCACTTGCATCAGAAAACTCAACAAATGCAAACCTGTGACAAGACATGAACATGAGCACATCATTAGAAAAATGTTCCAATGTCTCTGGTGAATTCACAAAAATACAATACTAAAAAGGGATTTTTGAGAAAATTAAAATATCACTTGGAACAGGTACAGATGTGAGAAAAGCAAAAAAACTCCAGGTAGTTAAAAATTTCGTTTTAAAAAATTGTGCATCTTTCTTTTATAACTTGACAACCTGCACAGATTTAAGATTTCTCACGGTAAAAGATATGATACTCGTAGTCAGTTTAAAGCATTATAAAATAAACAATCATTTATTCATAACTATGTAACTCAAATAGACAAATTGGATAATCTAAAAACATTGTCTAGTCAGAGCAAAAACTAACGCACATAAATAAACCATCCTAACCAGAATAAATCTCAAGACATTGAGCTTTTAGTAAATCAGTGTAATGGTTTGTTGTGTTTGATGGGGAAGAAGTAATATTGTTTCACAAACGTAGGCAAAAACGCAAACTTCTTAACGGGAGGAGCTACCCTTAAGTACAGTCAAACCTGTGTAAGACGGGCCACCCATTGTCAAGGAGAAAAGTGGCCAGTCTTGAACAGAAAGCTACAATATTGTTATAATTTACTATCACCCAACCAATGAAACGCGAACACTTTATTTCAATAACACGGCATACAAGGTATCAAGGATCCCGATTGCACACAAGGCCTGCACCAACACGCGCTTTGCAGACGGTTCTAAATCTGATCAAAATTCTGAAATTAGCTTACATGGTTTTTTTCTCTGGTGTTGCCTTCAGCCCCTCCCCGCCTCCCCCGAGTGTATCTCTAACAAACAGAAATCTATAATCCCTGCCCTATTCCGTAGTCGGAGTACTAGTCCTATACCAGAGCATTGGTCCTATACTTCACAACGCTCAGACTTTTTAATGAACTTTGGCGACCCCAACAAACGTCGGTGCTCACTGATGCCGTATCTTGCGGTGCCTCGCGCGAAGGTTCAGTGACCGGTCACGATGGCAAAACCGACAATCTAAAAATTGGACAACGCTTGTATTTTCTTTTCACCCCCCCCCCCACCTCTTTCAAGCACACATACAACCTTGGTGGGTGGTTGGCGGGTGCTCTGGTGTGGTTTGCTTCTTTTTTCCACACACAAGTGACAGCACGGTGAAGAGTCCGAGTAATGATAAAATTTTATTTGCACAGCGACACAGCGTTTATACTGTACAACCTGCATATCACAAAGGTTGTGTTATCAGTTTATTGTCGCCAAATTTCTGTGTGGTAACAAAAGCGAAAGATCTTAATTTTCCCGATTGAGCCTCGGTGTCACATACACTTCCACCTGCTGCCATAGCCGGCTTTTCGCGTGAAACGTACTCTCGGACGGGGAAAAGGTGAACAATAATACAATCACGACCGGCAAAAACGGAGTCATGTACTGCAGCTAGGGTTCACTGAAAAGTCTTGCTGGCTTCATCACTCGGTATGCAGGCTAATTTACAACCATTTACCAAATTTGTACTACCTTCAAGGCAAATTTACTACCATTTAAGACCGTTACAACCCTTTTTACTGGACACCCTGCCATCACACCTTGTTCCCCATCAGATGCTGGGAGTGTCCAGTATTAGTGACAACTGTTCCGTTTTATTTAGTGCTAGTTTTTCGGAACTATTCCCGAGTAAGTTTTTTAGTAATGACTAAGCCTTTGTTTCTGCTATTTAGAAGTTGGAGACAGGCTTTTGGTTTATAATGAGACACAGTGCACTAGGTTTAGGTGACTGTACAAAAAAAACACTGGGAAGCCTGAAAAAAACTGTTAGTACTCAGTATCCTCCCGTTGCCATTTTTCATTTGTGGTGGGGGGGGGGGGGGTCGCCGCACAGGCACACTGCCTTTTAGACCTGCATGTGAGCCTCAACCAGATTGTCTGAAAATTTTGCGCAACCCCCCCCCCCCCCCCCAAAAAAAAGCCTTTGTGGGTGTCATAAGGAAGGACATCCGAGTAACGAGCGACCACCCCAAAAAACACAATAAAAAAGAGACCTAACCCTAACCCTACCCCGAAAAGAACCTGCAACGGGCCTCATGTAAAAAGGCCAAAACAAGTCCTAAATGAAAAAAAAAAATTAAATTAAAAAACCACACCCTAAAACAAACAATAAGCATATAAAATCTAGATCTAGATCCTAGATCTATATATGGCTTACATCTACATTGCTATAGGGTTTGATACAATAACACAATAGAATTGGAATATGAATCCTCCATATAGATCTAGATCTAGTAATCTAAATAAATCTAGATCTAGATCTAGTAGAACAAGTGAATAGGAATAGGCCTTGAACTCGAAATCCGCATCCAATCCCGAACAGAGGGACTCAGCTGAGTCTAGATCTAGATCTAGATTCTAGATCTAGAGATCTAAATAAAAATAAATAATTCACGCACCTGATGAATTGCTTATTTTTACCAATATTAATATTACAGCACAACCTATGATAGGGTTTGACACAATAGAATTGGGATATGAATCCTCCATTGAGGTCTATAATGATCTATATAAATCTAGATCTAGATTCTATTAGAACAAGAGAGTCGGACTTGATGAATGAATCAACACGATCTAAACAATTGAATTAGTCAACAAACAAAATTAAAAATGGCCGCTCGAGCACGAAACTGAAAGTAGATAATTTAGGTTGTCGTCCTTTTTCGTATTCGCATTTCTACTTAGGTTCCGACAATTATGTCGGAAACGCCGACGTCGGCAGTCAGCGGTGCACGCGTCGGCGGTCGGCACGAAAACGAAAGTGCCGACGGGAGAAAAAGGGGTCGCTGGCAGTCGGCCAGGCCTCGCACTACGCACATTGACTGATACAGGCGGGCCTAGCGATAGCATCGGCCGGTTCGCGATTGTCGGATTTCAGACGATTGTCGGCAAACATGCAGGTCTAGCCTTTGCATACAAAAATCTTGGGTCCGAAAGAAATTTCCCTGCATTTTAAAGAATGGACAAACAAGGACTCCAAAACAATGAGGAAAATATTCGGACTACAGAATCAGTTTGTGCTCAAAATCTTTTCTTTGTGTTTGCGAAAAGTGTCCAAATTCATACCGCTGGCTCAAATAATAAATCTGAAAAACAGTAAAGGTGATTCTTATGGTAAGAGAATACAACAAAAATTTGATGAACTAAACACATGTTAAATCTCGTGTCCAGTCTTATAAAAGAAGCAACTTAGGACGAATCAAGATAAAACTTCATTACACACCCTTTCGGATAGCCATCTTTCTGGGGAATTCGGATATCTGAAGCTGATTCAAAAACAGTTCCAAGGGAATCTTGTGTGACATCATCTGGCAATCCTTTAACAAACAAAGTACGTGAATCTCTGTCATCTGAAAAAGAAAATAGCCCAAAAACATTTGTGAAAATACAACAGTCATAGAGTTACCTATATCAATTCCTTCATGGTTTGGTTTAACTTGAATTTGCTTCAAGAATATGCCCTTATTTCAGTAATTTAAAAATTCTGACAACTGGAACCTTTCTCCAGGCACACACATACATTTTTTGCCTTTATCATACTAATAAAAATATTTTGCAAAAGAATCATACGGGTTGCACCCCACAGTCAACAGGGTGCAATTTGTTGCGAGGATTTGGGGGTCGATTTTTCACTAGACCAGACCTTCAGTCGACAGATGGATGTACAGAAGACAGCAAGAACAGACAAAGATGACACCCGTTAGTCAGAGAACTAGTGACATACAAGTCGCATCTGTACATGGGACAGCCGACCATTTTTATTATATTTCCCAGTCAGGTCGGGGAAGAAAGAAAAAAGATACACTTAAATAAATGCCGCCTATGCGCACTCGAGTGTAGATGTTTATGGGTATCTTTTCACCACTGGAGGGGTCGCACCACCTGCTGGCGGAGCAGTGGATTCTTTTATTAGCCCCCAACCCAAGAGGGGAGCTTACCTTCATTTCCTCCAAAGGAACTATTAAATGATTTGTTGCCTCCAAATTGTTGCTGGTCATTTCTGGGTTGTCTTGGTTTAGCTTTATCCACTGTGATGTCAGACCCATTGTAGGATGACCCACTCAAGGCTAATGCCTTGTCCAAGTCATTTGAATCTTGCAGGTCCACAAATGCATTCCTGCAGGGAAAAAGGATAACGAAATGCAAGTTTAGTTTTAATAGATGGTCTTACGGCGCTCGCAACTGCATAAGGTCATATGAGCGCCAGAAGATTGAGGTGTTACAAGAGAGTAACAAACAAAAAAAAAAAAAAAGAAGGGGAGATAAGGACGATAGATACAAAATGCAAGAAAATAAAACAGTTAATAATCTTACAAATATTACAATCACCTGTACAGAAATTAATGTGCTTTATCAATACTGGAAAATAGCTTTTTAAAGCAGTATTTGGTACATAATGATCTAGTTAAAACTCAATGCCTCAGAGGTACAAATGTATACAGTTAAACCTGTGTAAGACGGAATCGCAAGGGAGCCTGAAAAAAAATTCCGTCTTAGACAGGGGAATTTGAGGTGGAGGTGGGGGGGGGAGTTCAAAGGCCCAGCCTGTGGGATCAGGGATCTCTTGTCTGATCGGCAAGCAGTGGTCTAAACTTCACACCTCTCAGCTGCTATCCTGTCTGATAATGACATGCGTCAGTCTTCTTTATTCAATTACCACCAGTGCTTGCCTTTCATAGGACCACTGTTTGACCTATTAAAAACAGAAATGTTTAAACATCCCCTTTGTTTCCACCCTTAGCCCCACCCATCGGTGTAACAAGCACATTCAACCCATGCCACCCCTCACTGCCATCATGTAACAACTTTTCTCGGCTGGTCGTACGATCAGGGCGGCAGGCCTTGGTCAATCAAATTTCACACCTCTGGCTTATGGCTACCCAGGAAAGTTTCCGTAGTGGCTCGCTACTCGAGCACTCTCACGGGCAGTCGTGAGATTTACACCCACACTACCCTGACCATCTGCATCGCTCAGGGCTTACATGATGGGATAACATCTACCCCCAAATTGCACCCGTACTCCCCTTCATCGCCCAGCGGCATGGCCATGGCGTTCCAACTTGCTAGTTTTGTTTGAAATCAGGGCTGAGCGAGTAAAGCTTTTTTCGTCTTAGACTAGACAGGTGAAACCCTCGGAAAGGAGTGGATTTTTCTTTCCGTTTCCGCGTTGGACAGGTTTCCGTTTAATACAGGTAATTAAAGAGGAATATATCAGAGGGGAGATTCTGTTAAGAAAGGTTTCTGTTTTACACAGGTTTCCGTTAAGGCAGGTTCAACTGTAATTAACATGCCCATCAACATGTCATAATTTTGTAAAACCATTAACAGATCAAAAGAAAGACTTCTAATCATATATCACCTTTTCTTGGGAGGTTTACGCACTGATGACACTTCAATCCCGTTTTCAGATAGGAATTCCTGAACTTCTTCCTCTGTAGAATCAGCTGCTAAACCTCCAATAAATAGAGTTATTGTTTCTTCGACATCTGTCTGTGAATCTGGGAAATAAAACAAAAAATACCATGTTACAAATTGAATATATACATATAAATACATGCCTATAACATGACCTCAAATATAATATGGATTATGGATATGTGTTTACAATTTGACTCTAAAATAAGCTCATAATTTGGGTAGTCATGAGTATAATACAGGGTAATTTTTTAGTTTTACGGCCCTCGCAACTGCATAAGTTCATATGAGCACCAAGGGGTGGATGTCAACAGAGAAGTACTTACAGGGAATCAGACTTACTCTGCTCACCTCTCTAGATTCACCAGCACAAAGTCTGCTTCGACTATCAAGGTACCCCGGAAAAAGCGGGTCACAAGAATGTGACATACAAAAGTAGAGGTTTAGCTATAACTAAATTTGCCTTGGTGCCTCTGCAATTTGCCATAATGCCTTTCAAATAAAAGGGCACAACCACGGCAATTTTTGCTGTGCCCTTGATTATTTTTTTAATGTAACGCCTTGAAAATAAACCTCAATTTTGTCCTGTGCTGTCATTGTCACTAGTGAAAAAACAAAAGAGAAAAGAAAGTTATAAAAGCGTCTTGTCGAGTTTGCCACCGTGACTGGTCAGTGAACTTGCACGCATGCAACACAACTTAGTACAAGATGGGACCCAGTGAGCATGGGGGTTGTTGGGGTCGTCAAAATTCATTCAAAGTGTGAACGCAGCGAAGTACGGGACTCCGGAATGGGGGAAATTATTGATGGGGGTTATTTTTAGGGAGGGAGGTTGATTAATTGAGTAGATGTTTTACAGCACTATCGACACAATTTTGGTCATTTAAACGCCAACAAGTTTCACAGCAACAAAATCAGACGTGTTTTTAGTATGAGATGGTCAATAGCAGAGCGATTTTTGCTAAAACCGCATAGAAAATTGGATAAGGAGTTTGAGGTTTCGAGAAACCACATTAGACATTTGTTAATAAGTTTTCCCATAAGTTTGCAGAAACAGTTTGTAAGTGCTATGGGACAATAGTTTGATGGGTTAGAGTGATCTTTTCCTGGTTTTCGGATTGGTATAATAGTGGCAACTGTTCGGAAATTGTTGAGAATGCCAGAGTTCACTGTAAATATCAAGGAGTAATAGGAGTTAGATCTGCATGTGAGCCTCAACCAGATTGTCTGAAAATTTAGCGCACCCCCCCCCCAAAGCCTTTGTAGGTGTCATAAGGAAGGACATCCGAGTAACAAGCGACCACCCCAACAAACACAATAAAGAAGAGACCTCTAACCCTACCCCCAAAAAGAACCTGCAACGGGCCTCATGTAAAAAGGCCAAAACAAGTCCTAAATGAAAACAAATAATTTTAAATTAAAAAACCAGTCCAAAACAAACAAGGAGCATATAGATCTAGATTCTAGACCTACATGGCTTACATCTACATTGCTATAGGGTTTGATACAACAACACAATACAATTGGAAATATGAATCCTCCATATAGATCTAAAATCTAAATAAATCTAGATCTAGATCTTGTAGAACAAGTGAATAGGAATAGGCCTTGAACTAGAAATCCGCATCCGATTCCGAACAGAGGGACTCAGCTGAGTCTAGATTCTAGATCTAGATCTATATCTAGAATATAGATCTAAATAAATACATAATTCACGCACCTGGTGAAATGCTTATTTTTACCAATATTAATATTACAGCACAACCTATGATAGGGTTTGACACAATAGAATTGGAATATGAATCCTCTATTGAGGTCTATAATGATCTATATAAACCTAGATCTAGACTCTAGATTGTATTAGAACAAGAGAGTCGGACTTGAATGAATCCACACGATCTGAACAATTGAATTAGTCAACAAACGAAATTCAAAACGAAGTGTATACAGACCCGGTAACCGGGAACCAAGTCACGAAGTATACAGACCCGGTAGGGGAACTCTTTTGTGATTTCGGAAAGTTTCAGCGCCCAGACCCGGTCGTGTGTGTGTGTGTGTACCAGAGGAATCTTTAAAATTCGTCGGAAATAGCGTAACACATAATTTACTGTCACCTATCCAATGAAACGCCAACACTTAGGCCCCTGCCCTAAGTTCATTAACACGCTTACAAGTAGTTATGACGGATCCCGATTATACACAAGGCATGCACAAACGCGCACTTTACTTTGCAGAGAGCTGTAGCAGATCTAGTAATCAAATTTCTAAATATTAAAATTTGCTTCCAATTTCTGTTCTTTTTTTTTTTGTCCTCTGGTGTTGCGTCCAGCCCTCCCCCCCCCACCCCGGAGTGTATCTTTTTAAAAAAATCAATAATCTCCCCCCATTCCGGAGTCCCGTACTTCACAGCGCTCAGAACGCGCGCAGGTTCATTGACCGGTCACAATTACGAGCCCGACAAAACGCTTGTATAACTTTCTTTTCTTTTTTGCCCCCACAAGCGACAGCACAGTGACCAACATTATTTTCATGGCGACACCACGTTTGTAATGCAGAACCTGCATGTCACAAATGTTGCGCATTCAGACTTTTAACTAACAAATTTCTGAGATCTTGATTTTCCGGTCGAGCCTCGGAGTCACATACAATTCCGCTTGCCGCCATTGCCGCTTGTTCGCGTGAAACATACTCTCCTCACACCAGGAAAAGCAGAATTAACATCACAATCGCGACCGGCAAAAATTAACTTAAAGACGTTATCGGATTTGGTTTTCAAATAATATTCGAGATCTTTTATGTATTTTCCCGCGTCTCAGCGATTTTTTTCCCTTCAAATTCCCGGGTAATTCCTGAGGCCTGGCAGTCACTCTGCTCCCAGCAACTCTCTTTCTGATTGACCCGCTTTCGCAGTAGCGGAGTTTAGCTGAGGACATGGCGGTAGCGGAAATCCGCTAAATAGCAGAATATTGAGACCCATGCATTATATAGTAAACAGCAAGAATCCTTTAAAATTTGCTCCACCTACCATTAAGTTTCTGTTTTTTTGCTGCTGGCTTAGCTTTCTCGGCTGGCTGGTCCTCATCATCACTGCCTTCCTCATCATCACTGTCTTCCTCCTCATCCTCGTCATCACTATCTTCATCTGTTAAAAATGACAACAAAACTCTCAATCATACACTAAATTTCGACATTTCAAAAAATAAAATAAAGTCTAAACAAATTGTTCAAGATGGCCACCCACTGCCCAGGAGAAAAGTGGCTGTCTTGGATAAGTGAATGGCTGGGGCAGGACACATGAAATTAAATAAACATTCCATGTCCCTTCTCAGGCCCCAACTGGAAATGATCCCTGACTTAGGGCTGCCTTTACATTATAAGGCCCATTATAAAGTGGGGTTTTTCTGTTTGAGTTAGGGCAGAAAGACGAGTCAGTTTCAATGCCTGTATCAATGCATGTCGCTTGGTATGTGTTTGAATATCTTTATGTCTCTCCGACCGTGCGTGCCCTTCTGTGTCGGTATTGTTTGTTCTGGTAAGCATTTTATGGCACTTTCAACACAAATACGCCACATAAGTGACAAAGATTAGAGGTATTGCAAGAGAGTAACAAAGATGAAAAAAAAGGAGAGATAAGGGTGATAGACGTTTGATAAGAAAAAAAGTGCAAACCACACAAGAGCTCTCACCAACCACCCACATGTCTATATTTGGCTGCATATCAGCATCCGTACATCTGTGTATGTGGATTTCAATATGTGTCAGGACGAGGTAGAATCAGGCGCTCATCATTGGGAATCTGGGGTTATTGGTATCATCTTAAAGCTTGTTCATTTGACCAATACATCCATATCTTAAATAGAAATCAAGATACTTGCTATTGAAAGAGGTCCAGGTTGCCTGTGTTCAATGAAGACATAGCATCTGCGTTTGTCGCAGCCACGACCCGCGAATTGCGGCTTCGGGCAATTTTTTGGTCCGTGAATCGAGATGTGATTTTTTTTTCATTTTTTCCAAAAAAATGTATAAAATAACAGCCGGGGAATTTTTAAAAATCGAGAAAAAAACAACTATGGGTGGAATAGAAATTGACAACTTTATAAGGTATCCATGTATGGTCATTTTCATGTGAAGAATATAAGTACAATACACACTGTTTATATTGCTGTTTCTCTAATTTGTACCCCTTTGTTGTGTTTCGATTTGTTGGTGTGTAATTTTTTTTCATTTTTCTGATGCTCTTTTTCTATTATTTATTTAGTGTAATGTCATTTAATTTGATGTCCCTACCTTTTCAAAAATATTAATGTGTTATGTCAGAGCGTGTCTCCACCACAACCGAACACTGACACTGTTAGGCCCCTTTGGGATTCTATAATTTACATGTTTAGGGTTAAAACAGCCAATATTCAGATAGGTGGACACACGCCCTTATTTGTTCATTATTGTTGTCATGTATGTGTTGTTCTAATTTTGATTTCATTCTGTTGTGAAACCTTTATTTTTCACGTTTTTACACTGCTTAGCTACAAATGATTTTCTGGACGCTTAAAACAGCACAAGAAATTCTAGTGCTTTAAATTATCAAAATATTGCTCTATACGTCGTCACAGAGACTTGAAAATTAATGGTAACTTTTGCCAATTTCTGTGGCAAAAAAAAGGGCAACAAACGCAGACGCTAGATTAGTGAGAAAAGTGCCGCCAAAGTCTGGTGATATCCAAAGCTTAAGAATCCCTGGAAACTGAAAATTTACATTTGTTGTGCCTTTAACCCTTACACTGCCACATATTTTTTACCTATATTGGTCTGTACTGACCAATTCTCTAAACCTAGACAGATCTGAGAAAGTATTGCTCTCATACCAGTTTTTTTCCTTCATTTACAATTTAGCTTTCTAGATAAATAAAGATTTCCCAGCGGAGCAAAAACCTGAATGAATGAATGAAGGAAAGGTGAGAGGGAAATTACTTATGGTGAGTAGCCAGATATTAGCCGGTTTGCACATGAAAATCTATTGCTGATCGAACAGCACAAAGAGAGACAAATGGCACAGTGTGCGAAATGCGCAATCTGGCAGCTTAGCTTCTTATACAACTTATTGCTGAGGGTTACCGTAAATATCCATGAAGCTACAGAGGCAAACGATCTTTTGCAATTAAATGCCGATAAGCCTAAACTGTCTCTCTTTTTCAATAACACATGGAGTTAATGTGATTCGGCATGAAACATACTCTCATACTGGGGAAAGCCGAACGAATAGCAAAAATGAACCTACCATAGCTGCCACTCAGGAATTTTAAAAAAGGAGGAAATTCACGCGAAGGCGTACGCGCGCTCTCCGAAGGCCGGAGTAAAACCAGTGAGATCCAGAGGCAATCTATACTGGAAAATCTAGCTTACGGTTTTGGAAGGGAAAACTGTCATATTGTTAACCATAGGCGACTGAATTAAAAATGTATTTGAAAAAAACAACAACAACAAAACCAAAAAGGCACCAAGTTGATCAACAAGCATTCGAGTCAATTTGACAGTTTGGACTTGGTGACTAAAAATCCAGTGTTTTTTTGCAATCTGGTGTCTCATAAAAAGATTTTTCACTTTAAAATTGTAGCCTACATCGATGTAGAGCAGTATCGGATCAAGGAGGTAGGCACTCCTGTACAATAATGCGGTCCCGTTTGCACTCAGTGCCCCTGTAGTGTGTTTCTTATTTAGAGATCTAAACTGAATTAAAATTATAGCCTAGGCTATCTAATCTAGGTCTAAAATCTAGATATCTAAATATGTGTAGACCTAGATTATATCTAGAGATAGATTATCTAGATCTAGATTCACTTCCACAACCACAATAGCCGTCATGTAAACAAACTGGATCGCAATTGTACAGGAATGCCGCGGGCCGCGATTTATTTCGCACCAAACGCAAAGTGCAGCAAGCGGCTAGTTCAATTTTCTAATGAACTTTTCAAATCGCACACCAGCTGCTTCTTTTTCATTCCAGCTCCTATTTTTGCATTCTGCATCAATTTCTCTCGAATTTCCGCCATTTTCAATGACAACTCGGCGCGCCAACGTCCCGATGCCCGATCGACACTATGTTGCTCCACAACAATAAACAATGTGAAACTAGCGCTGAGCCTAGAAGAACGGAAGTAGAAAGATACGGGCGGACATGCGCAAGCCGGGTTTTCGTCTCTCTCCCGGTTCGGTGTTCTCCGCGGGTTAAAAAAAAGTATCAAAATTTGCGACAGAGAGCGGCCCAGCGGAGGAAGGAGGAAAGTAGCGGGACAAGCTAGATGTAGCAGAGTTTCCGCTATTTAGCGGGAAAGTGGCAGCTATGACCTACTGACCATATATGATTTAGTTTTTAATTATCTGAGAACTTTATATATTCTCCTGGGGCAATTTACAGATTTCCTCGAATTCTCTGGTCTCTGATTTTTTTTTCAAATTCCCAGGGCACCAGGGATCTGTCAGTCACCCTGATCATAAGAGACTGTGCTATGGGATTCATTACAAGCCTGCTATAGCCAAGATCCTGTTAGATGTACAACCACCATTTTTACAGACATGACAGAACTAAACATCTCCAATAGGACCAACAACAAAAAAACCCAACAGAAAGGCAATCTTTTATAGTTTTTCAGAAATCTTTTTTTAAAGTGCTAAAATTTGATGCTTGCCAAATTTTCTCGTAATGTCTTGTGTAAAAAAAATTTTTTAAATCAATCGTGAGTCTTTTGTGTTTCTAAACGAATAAAAGGTTTACTCATGAATAGGCAGGTAATTTATTGCTAATCCTTATGCAGACCTGCCACTCTATGAAATCTAAAAATCACGATTTCTGAGTTAAAAAATCAGGATCAACGGCAAATCAGTCATAAAGGGCACTGGGGAAGGCGGAAAGGGGGAGGGGGTGTCCTGGATCCCTTTTAAGAGGCAAGTATGCAAGGCAAAACTTTTGCAGGAATAAGTTCACGTTTGGACCTCTAAATTAAGGGAAAACTGAAAGACAGCATATATTAGACCTGCATGTGAGCCTCAACCAGATTGTCTGAAAATTTTGCGCACCCCCCCCCCCCCCCCCCGAAAGCCTTTGTGGGTGTCATAAGGAAGGACATCCGAGTAACGAGCGACCACCCCAACAAACACAATAAAGAAGAGACCTAACACTACCCCCCAAAAAGAACCTGCAACGGGCCTCATGTAAAAAGGCCAAAACAAGTCCTAAATGAAAAAACATTTTTAATTAAAAGACAACACTCCAAAACAAACAAGGATCATATAGATCTAGATCTAGATTCTAGATCTATATGGCTTACATCTACATTGCTATAGGGTTTGATACAATAACACAATAGAATTGGAATATGAATCCTCCATATAGATCTAGTAATCTAAATAAATCTAGATCTAGATCTTGTAGAACAAGTGAATAGGAATAGGCCTTGAACTAGAAATCCGCATCCGATTCCGAACAGAGGGACTCAGCTGAGTCTAGATTCTAGATCTAAATAAATAAATAATTCACACACCTGATGAAATGTTTATTTTTACCAATATTAATATTACAGCACAACCTATGATAGGGTTTGACACAATAGAATTGGAATATGAATCCTCCATTGAGGTCTATAATGATCTATATAAATCTAGATCTAGATTCTATTAGAAAAAGAGAGTCGGACATGAATGAATCCACACGATCTGAACAATTAAATTAGTCAACAAACGAAATTCAAAATGGCCGCTCGAGCACGAAACTGAAAGTAGATAATTTACGTTGTCCTTTTTCGTATTCGCATTTCTACTTAGGTTCCGACAATTATGTCGGAAACGCCGAAGTCGGCAGTGCGCGCGTCGGGAGAAAAAGGGGTCGCTTGCAGTCGGCCAGGCCTCGCACTACGCACATTGACTGATACAGGCGTAGCAGGCGATAGCATTGGCCGGTTCGCGATTGTCGGATTTCAGACAATTGTCGGCAAACATGCAGGTCTAATATATGTACTCGAGTCGAAGTTGGATAGACTGGGGGGAGCGAAGGTCGCAGTGATGCTGAAACACTCGTAGTCTTGAAAATATCTCACGTAACATGCAAAACGCCCGCGTTTTAACGTTTGATTTCCATCACATCGAAAAAAAGATCGCGCCAAGGTTGTTGTTTTTTTCTTCTTTCTTATTTCTTTCCCCTTAATTAGTACCTGTATCACGGCACGCACTTAGAGCTCGAGTGTCAAAACAATACCCCCACCCCCTCCCCACTGGTCAAGTCCCGAAAAACACCTCGACCAACGCGACCGGTGTGAATGAACTTTGTCGACCCCGACAACGGACGGTCCCCGACACACGCGCTACTCACCACGCGTACGGAGTCATGTCATGTGATGCGAATGAGCGTTTGAAACTAGGTCGATTTTAGTCTAAATAACGTGCGTTACTCATCTACTAAATCTAGATTCGGCATAGATGCTTTAGAAAATAGCGTTCCAAGTTCCTGCAGATAAAAAGTCCAGTCGGTGTTTCCAAGCAAAAGAGATTGCGGAACTTTTTATATTTTTTTCTAAGAATCGGACGCAACAGATGCAACCACAAAAAATCAGGATACTGGCGATCGAAATCGGGAAAATCGGGATGCTTGAGATTTGGGGCAAAAAAATCGGGATGAGTGGCAGGTCTGCTTATGTATTAGCTGAGTAATCCACTTCAATAAGAAGAAAAAATAAGGCTCAAGACAAAGTCAGAATATTGCATTTGAAAGCCTAGTCTAGATCTAGTACATTCTCTATCAGAATCAGTGCTTTGATGCTCATTTACATTGAAACCAGGAGACCCATGGTCTGAAATTTTCAGAATGTTCAGAATTGTCAGTCAGTCGTCAAACATTTGAAAAATGTTTGCTTTTCGTGCTGAAAAGTGGGTGGTTGGCAGGTGCTCTCTCTTCCTGATCTCTCCTTCCGTTTTAGGGTTTGTTAATCTCTTGTAACACCTTATCTTCAGCACTTACATGACCTGAGTGTGTTGCAAGAGCCGCAAAACTCGTACAAAAACTAATTGTGCTGCCATCGTACTGACAAAATGTTGCAAGAACAGACAATGAGAGAAACGAAAGAAGGGCCTCAGTGTGACGCACTTTCCTTCCAGCGCGATAACTCAAAAAGTTTCCAGCCAATTCCGGTGAAACTTCACATGAAATGAACAAAAGGTCGGCAGCACAATAAGAGGCGGTTCACGCAGTGTTTGAAAAAATGCGAAACTTGTGCTGGCAAGGGGAGCGTGATCCGAACCTTGGGAAAAATATTGGTGCTTGCAAATGCTGCATGAAACGCCTCCAGTGAGTTAACAGATACTGTTTAAGCGGGGCCCACTGTACCAACAACAAAACTACACAACACCAACCTTTTGCTTTCTGTTTTTTCTTTGCTGGTTCTTTAGCTGCCTGTTTTGTCATTTTCCTCTTATTGGCCTTGGCTGACTGGTCCTCATCATCCTCTTCACTGTCGTCATCGTCATCACTGTCCTCGTCTTCCTCGCTTTCCTCCTTGGCTGCTGAATAAAACCAACAGAATAATTTTTTAACCACTTGAATGCACTGTAGGCATATCTCATACACCTCAATTACACCTTCCACCCAGTGCTCTGTAAATCTGTAAATGTATCTCACACCAGCAGCTAAAACCTAGGTTTTGTTTCGCTGATATCTCAGTTACTAGAGTCTTCGCTATGTCGCCAGGTTTTGCTAAAAGAAACACCTATATAAACATAGAATTTGTATCATTACATTGCCATCCACCAACTGTTTGGGTTGTACTATCCTTTTAACTAATGGAAACTTGCTCCGATATACAGCCAGCAGTGCCAGAGATAGACACTACGTACCGAACTCACCCAACTGTGGGGGCCTCAGCTCTAAATACATGTATACATAAATTACCAACAAAAAGACCCATCAAACAAGCACCTTATAAGGTCAGAGCTGATTCGTCAGCTCGAAACGAACTTTCAGTCTCAATACTTTATGGTTGTTTACGTCACCTTTGTCCACAAACAAAGCCACCTCTGCGTTTTTCTTGCCATTGATATTTATTTAGTTTGACAGGAAGTAGGTTCCAGAAACTAAATTTTCAAAGTAGCCATATGCCAAATTTATCTGTTCCATATGAAAGGCCTGGCTTATGTCTCCAGAGAATTTTGGTACCATTCTCTTACCTCAGTCCGTTTTTCAGAAAATGGCAAGATACCTCGGTCAGCTCGTGGGCTGCGTTCAATCTCGTGACCGAAATGACTCGCTTCTATAGTTTTGTTCAGTATACTAGTTATTCCGTTTCAGAAAACGGCTTTAAGTTTTATATAAGGTCACTTCAGCACCATTGTTCACACTGATCAGCTGAACATGTCTGCCAATAGATTCTCTCTGCCTTTTTTTTTTAATTCATGAAAGTATTTAAGTCTTCATTATACATGACATACAATATATAGAACTAGACACTCACAAGCGTATTTAAATATCAATGTAGGCTTGCTCTTGCTCGTTCGGCCATGAACATGGGTATCAACTCAGAATTTTTAAAAAGGAGGAACTTTCCGAGTGATCGCGACAGAAGCCCATTTTCGCGAGACACCCACTATTATTATACAGTTGGACCCTAGATTGTTGAAATAAAAACCATCAATTTATCAAAGCAAGGTCATTTCATACCAGTTTATTAAGGGTTTGGAAGATGATTTCAAGTAAAAGTCATTTACCAAATATTTACAATCTTGATTACGTACAGAAAGTGGAGGCGCACTGTGGTCTTGCGCGACTTATTTATATTGTACCTTCATCATATTCGCCTATATAAACTATATAAAAATGAATCTTGTTTTGAGCCTGGGAAAAGGCCTAGAACCAGAATATTGACTGTCATGAACCAGACTGGGTGTAATGATTCATATAATAAACGTGAAAGAAAAAATTAATGCTCAAACTCAAAGTAGAGTAATAACTTGAAGAGCTCTCAGTGTAGTGTAAGAGGTGTAAGAACTGTTGGAGGGCAAGATACAGTGACACTGAAAATCTGCGAATCTTGGAACAAAAAGCTAAAATATAGAGACATAATTTACTGTCACCTATCCAATGAAACGCGAACACTTAGGCCCATGCCCTAAGTTCATTAACACGCTTACAAGTAGTTATGACGGATCCCGATTATTCACAAGGCATGCACAAACTCGCACTTTATTTTGCAGAGAGCTGTAGTAGATCTAGTAATCAAATTTCTAAATATTAAAATTGGCTTCCAATTTCTGTTCTTTGTTTGTCCTCTGGTGTTGCGTCCAGCCCTCCCCCCACCCCGGAGTGTATCTTTTTTAAAAATTCAATAATCTCCCCCCCGTTTCACAGCGCTCAGAACGCGCGCAGGTTCATTGACCGGTCACAATGACGAGCCCGACAAAACGCTTGTATAACTTACTTTTCTTTTTCGCCTCCCACAAGCGACAGCACAGTGACGAACATTATTTTCATGGCGACACCACGTTTGTAATGCAGAACCTGCATGTTACAAATGTTGCGTATTCAGACTTTTACAGACAAATTTATGAGATCTTGATTTTCCGGTCGAGCCTCGGAGTCACATACAATTCCGCTTGTTCGCGTGAAACATACTCTCCACACACTGGGAAAAGCAGAATTAACATCACAATCGCGACCGGCAAAAATGAACTTTAAAACGTTATCGGATTTGGTTTTCAAATAATATTCGAGATCTTTTATGTATTTCCCCGCGTCTCGGCGATTTTTTGTCACATTCCCGGGTAATTCCCGAGGCCTGGCAGTCACTCTGCTCCCAGCAACTCTCTTTCTGATTGACCCGCTTTCGCAGTAGCAGAGTTTAGCGGAGGACATGGCGGTAGCGGAAATCCGCTAAATAGCAGAATATTGAGACCCATGCATGAAAAAAAATTATATGCCCCCAAAAATGCCAAGCAAAACTACTAAAACTACATACAGGGCGATCCAAAAATAAAACTACTTTTTTTTCTACTTGTCTCGCACAAAATTTTACTAGAATGTTGTAATTCGGAACAGATATTCATTCAAAAAAATTTGTTTGACATAAAATTCACAAAGAAGCTACAAGTGCATAATTGCACCATCCTTCCTCCTGCCAAAAATCAAGTTATAAAGAAAATAAAAAAACATCTTTTTAAATGAGAAACGAATAAATTTAATTTTTTTGGGCTCTCCTGGAAAATGGGTATGTCGCAATATTCGTTCTTTTTCCACAAGACGGCAGCACAGCCTAGCAAACTAATTACTGTAAATATCCGTAACTTATACTAGTACAAGGCGATAGAAAGGCAAGTGCGGATCTTTTACTATGAAATATCGGTAGTCCACTGTCGCAGCTTTTTACGGAGGGAGTTTATAATGATGGAGGAACAAGTACGGAACTGGCAGAAAGTACTTCTGTAGCAGTGTTCTGCTTGTTTGTACATGCCACACCCTTCCCCACTCATTCCCCCCGGCCTTCATTTTTGACAGACATGGGCTCTCCCATTCTTTGTTTCGCTAGTTCAACAACAAGTTTCTCAACTTGCGAGGTTTTACACTACGTATAATTGGCCTTTGCGCTGCGCACAGCCGTTGCAATATTGCTGACTGGCGTTTTTGTCTGATTGCACTATAATAATAATAGCACTATTTTATTTACAAATATAAAGAAGGGGGGAAAACGGGTTTAAGAATAGTGTCTTTATAACAGACTTCTCCTTATTTCAGGACTCGTTATAAGTGGACTCCACTGTATACAAACAACTTACATCATTGTAATGAGGAAGAGCTTAAATTTTTCATGGTTTACAGCACTTTGTGTTTTATAGCAAAAGAGCAAAGAAACCGATCTGAATTACCCTGATTCCACAGAAACCATGCGCTCGGAAGGCCCAATGTCATGTTTACACTACCTACTTACTCCATCTACACAATTAAGATCAGTTAAGAGATGGGTTTTCGACCCTCCCTGTCAAGGCCAACTCAAGCTTAGCTAAAAAGGATACAACATTCCAACAGTAAAACCCAGATCAGATAATCGATAAAAAAAATTCCCCACACTTGGGAATCAAATTCCAGTCTTGGAGCGCTAATTGCTACACCATAGACAGTTTGCTTGAGTTGGAACAGAATGTTAATAATAACCTGTTTACAAATGCCTTCGCTGCAAACAGTTATACATACCAATAACTTTCTGCTTTTTCGAAACTAGCACTGGTGCCACTGTCCCTTTCCTCTTGGTTGCTCCTTTTCCTTTGGCAGGCTGCTCTGCTTCCTCGTCATCATCGCTACTGTCATCTGAAAAACAGAAAACCCACAAATGTGAGGCTTGATGTAAAATTGACATTACGGTCTGCTTACAGCTCACAACTAATGGCAACATTATAATTATAATTGGTTCAGCTGTGTTTTCAATAGCCCTTCCAACTTGTCTTCAGCACCATGAACCTGTCTTAGTGAAATGTGTTTCCAGTGGTGCAGAGATATATCCAGGCTCCCGCCAATTTGGGCGTCCCCTGTCAAATTTGCAAAGATGTTTTCCACTTGGTGACAATTTTCTTAACTTTTTAGGAGACCAAAATCAGCAAAACTTTCCTTGTGATGATTGAAGCAAAAAAGCCAGTTCGCTCCTAGTTCAACCGACCATTGTGCAATCTATGACACCTATGATGGCACATTTATGAGTTTATCATCTTTTTTGTTGTGTAATAGCATGGCTTTGATTTACCTCCACACACTGCTGAATCAGAGCTCATATAAACAATGGTTGCCTACCTCAAACTTCCCATTTCAGGTAAATTCAGGGTCAGTTTCATGGTATTTTAGCCCAAAATAAGCATAACATTTACTTTTTCAACAACATTTTGTCCTGTTTGATTTCTTCACCTACATATCTTTCCATTGCAGGCAATATTTCAAAGCAGGTTCCCCTTCCATTGCTACTATAATTCAATTAATTTGTCATCGCACCATTGACAGAAGGCAAACCCGGAAACAATGAATAGATATGTACCTTCACAATACAAATACCCAGCGTATTTTGTTTTGTTTTGGTAAGTGCTTTGACTAGGGGCGGGCACAAGATGAGCCGAGTACTCGTTTCTCGCGAGAAACGCCCTTCCTGTCGCTTCCCGAGCACTAAACTACTGCTCGGCACCAAACTACTGCTCGGTACCCAGACGTGATAATGCTCGTTGGCTTGATATAACAAGTAACAGTAACGAGAGTGAGAGGCGAGAAATGACCGCAGACAGTGCCACCCATCACCGTGCCGTCCTGTGTGTGAAACTGAAAGGGAGGGGAGAGGGTGGCGAGACTAGGCGAGTGGGGAGTTGATCAGGGCCTCGGCCGACTCCCTACCTCCCTTCACCGCCTGGGCCTGCGCACCAGGGCAAGCCTAGTTTCTAAGTTTAGATCCCCGCAACGACCGGCCTTCCCGCTAAACGAGTTGCTCGTTCTGTGGGGCGAGAAGAGAAATGTTGGCCGCGGCCAGCCTTCTCGCTGTACGAGCGGCTCGAACTGCGGGGCGAGAAGAGAAATTGGTCACGAGACGAGAAGCATTGCTCGAGACACGAGACGGGAAATATTTCTCGTTCCCAGGACCGGTCTTGGCGAGAAATAGGTCAGCTCTCGGTCTTCTCGCTGGGGAAGGAAAAAGCGCTTCCCGCCCGTCTCTAGTTTTTACAGCGCTCGCAACTGCATACAGTCATATGAGCGCGCGGGACACACCTAATATTTTCAGTTGGTAGGAAATTTTGAATTTTGCCCGGGTGGGGGCCGAAGCCTACTCTTATCAATTTTAGACCACCAAGGGATTTTTAACATGCGTAACTTGCACACGGGCCCTCAGAGATGGCTAGGTGTAGATCTTTCGTACCAGAAGATCAGGGGTGTGGCAAAAAGACAGCAGTTTGGAGGAGCCAAGGAGCAGTAGAAAGGCTGCAGAAAGAGTCAGGAGTCCGGGGGGGGGGGGGGGGGGGGGGGCAAAGAAGGTGAGGGGGTGGGGGCAGAAAGTGAAAACGAAAGCAGACAACAGAACATTGCTTGAGAGCAAGAAAGGAGGTGAAAGGAGACAATTTTAGAGAAGAAAACTTTTCGGCCGCTACCCGGATTCGAACCCGGGACCTTTGAATGAGAGGCCAACACCGTAACCTCTAGGCCACGAGAGCCCCCCACCCAGCGTATACCCTAAATTTCCTCAATTTTCACGTCTGAATGTCGCATGTCACAACCTCGGAACACCATTTCGAATTATTGTTGATTTTTAGTAAGTTTTAGCACAAATTTCTTTCATCGTGGCCATTATAGCGTTCCCGTGCGGTAAAATCTTCACACTGATAATTTCTCTAGATCTAGACAATAAATTTGCAAAAAGGTTTTTCTGACAGTAATTTTCTGTCTAAGATCACAAGTCAATTTACTTGATCAACGCGCAGATTTTCCAGCCGCTGTAACAATCCAAAGATAGACAGACGGAATGAGGAGGGAATGATAGAAAGGAGGAAATTGGCACAAAAAGTTTGCCAGATTTTAATCAATCTGCAGGTAAAAATGTACTACCGACCAAACCGCAATGAATGCACGGGGCATAGACTAGCGGAATAATGGCCGATGGCAGGAAATGCGCAATCTGGCAGGTTTCTATAATAACATAAACTTATTGCCGAGAGAATTATCGTAAATATCCGTAACTTATACAAGACGATACAAAGGCAAGTACAGATCTTTTGCCATGGAATTTCGGTAGTCCTACGCTGTGGCAGACTTTTAAGGAGGGAGTTGAAAATGATGGAGGAACATGTACAGAACTGACAGAAAAGTACGGATTTCCGTAAAAATAAGGAAGAGTGGAAGCACTGGGTATCGATTTTCTTTCTACATTCACAATTCTGTTTTTTTAAATAAATGAATTAAATGCACAGATTTTCCAGCAGCAGCAAAAATCCGAAGATAGACAGAAAGAAAGGATGAATGAAAGGAAGGGGGAAGATTATCTATCGTGAGTATACAGATTTTAGCCGATAAGCATGTGAAAAACTATTGCCAACCGAAAGGCACAGATAGACAATAGCATACCTGCCAACATTGCCAGGGCCAAAATCTGTAGTTGACACAAATTTTTGTCCAAAAATCTGTAGTTGACCTAAAAAATCTGTAGTAAGCTATATTGCCACTTGTCGCATACTCAATTTGGGACCCTTATCAAATTTTGACCCACATCAAAATATGAATGAATGTGTTTGCGACTTCAAACAAATGTAGAAAATGACAAAGAACAAAAAAATATGACAAATATGAAAACTAGTAGCTGGTGCCGTCCTGTCCTATTCATACGTGCATGCACACACAAATGAAACAAAAAAAAACAACAAAAAAACAGAAGCGAAGAAGAAAAGATGAAGAAAAGGTGGGCCTTGGATGACTTAGGCCTAGCCTTGGCCCTTTGCAGATTTACCCAACATTGTTCGGGAATCGGGCGACAGTGATAAAGAGTTTGAAGGATTAGGTCCTCAAACAAAAGATTTAGATCTATGAGTGAATGATGGGGATATTGTGTTGTGTCGTAGATCTAGCGAAGTTAAGCCCAGAAAGGGACGTCGATATTCCTGCTGATCTCTAAGCAGGCTGGACTAAAAGTGATGAGGATTTTTATACCAACATCATAAAAAAACGCAACTGACCAGACATAAGGGTATTTAAGACGCATTTTTCCATGTTACTGTAATTAGAAATTATGATAAAAAATAAAGAAATGAACTTTTTTTATTACCATGTTGAAAATTTGCATTTTTCTAAAGTAAACCCACCACTGAAGGGAAGAAATGGTAAAAATGGCTTAGCGCTAAGAGGGTTTAAGAACATACCATCATCAGCAGCCACTACTTTTGTTCCATTTGTCTCTGGAACAGCTGCGGATCAAGACAATATAAACCTATTAGCTGCAAATGATTATATATTATCAGCCCTAAAAAATGTATTAGTATGATATAAATACATTTGTATAGATCTAGGACATATATCCGCGCTCTAAACACTTTGCAACTGAATTATTACCCCAGCAGATCTTCCTTGGAGCATACAGTGTAAGCAGCCAATTCTACACTAAAACTGACAAAATCTTTCACTGTCTATATTCCCACCCTAATTTTTCATTTGTCAAAATCTCTAATGAAAGTAAGAATAAAAGTTTTAGAATATTGAAAGTTCTTCATGAATATGTGATGCAAAAAGTATTTTGTGGAGTTGATGTAGTCGTGGTGTTGGAAATGACTGAATAAAAAGTGCCGCTTCATTAGATCTAGACTAGGGTCTAGATGCTTCGTAGGCCTACGTTATATTCCACAAAGTGTTAGCTCTCATCTGGCATCAAAACCGTCGAAATTATCTTCCAATTCAAGGAAAATACGTGGAACATCATCTGAAGCGACACTATTTTCATGTTCGTCGTAGGTCGCCATAGCGAATTTTCCAACTTCACTGTCACTCGACTCCAACGTGAAACAAAAAACTCCTCGCCCCTCTACCAAACCCCGTGACAAGAAAAACGGCGGAGAAATCAATTCTGCGTAGCCTACCAGCCAGCAGTATAAAAATTAGTACTTCGTTCTTTTTGTACATCACATACTATGCCAATGTCTATTGACCGGTAGTCACGATCAGCGCTTTGCGGAAGTTCGGGCTGTCGCGACAGTTGGACTCAGCGCTCTAAGGGTTAATATTTTGCTACAACAACAGGGACTAGAATAAAAAAACTTTGCTTCATAAATTTATATAAAATACAACAAATCTCCCTCTTGCGGAAAACGGTATCATTCACAGCACTTTCCGCTTCCCACGGGGGGCGCGGGCGCAAGTGTTTTACGGCGCTCGAAACAGGGTTGGTGATTTTTACATTTTTTAAAAATAAGTTTTTTAAAAATCGATAATTTAAATCAGATTATTTTTTTTTAACTGTCGACACTGGGATTTTTGGTGGCTTAAAGTATGTTCTTTTAGCGAAAAATGCATTGCTTTTATTTTAACTAATGATTAATTTAAGCAACAGCAAAAGAAAGCCTTAATCTGCTATATCAGTGAATTATGGCTACAGACAAAAAATGAAGAAAATTTCAGTCTAAAAGGAAGGGGGTGGGTGGGGGTTAATTATGCATAGATAAACTTGCATTTTATCACAGTGTGTGGGCGTAAGTGCGCGCGCTTGTGTTTGTCGAAAAAGAAAATGCTAATTTCAATTATGAAAGGAAAGTAAATTGAACACTGTATTATTTTACAACTTACAGTGACAGGGGGGAAAGCAGACTTTTAAGCATGATTATTTTTAGTCTACTAAACCGTATATCTGTTTTATAAAACTAAGGAAAGGAATTCTGAATGTTTAAAGACATAAAAACAGAATACATTAAAATTTGTTTAGGTGATTTAAATCACTGAGTTTTATTTTTAAAATCAAGTTGATATTTTTTTTTAAAGACCTGATTTAAATGAACCCAACCCAGGTTTTCAATTATGAAAAAAAGTAAATTGAATACTGTATTATTTTACAGTGACAGGGGGGAAAGCACACTTTTAAGCATAATTATATTAGTCTACTAAACCCTATATTTGTTTAATAAAACCAAGGAACGGAATTCTGAATGTTTAAATATGTACAAACTGAATACATTTTTTTTAAGTGATTTAAATCACTTTTTTAAATTTAAAATCAAGGTGATTAAAATTTAAAAAATCAGCTGATTTAAATCAACCCAGGTCTGATTTCAATCAAGGAAAAAAAGTAAATTGAATACTGTATTATTTTACAGTGAAAGCAGACTTTAAAGCATAATTATATTAGTCTACTAAACCTTATATCTGTTTTATGAAACCAAGGAAAGTAATTCAGAAAGTTGAAATATGTAAAAACTGAATAAAAATAAATTTTTTTAAAAGTGATTTAAATCACTGATATTTATTTTTAAAATCGAGTTCGTTTAAACAAAAAAAATCAACAGATTTATATCGACCTGATTTAAATCAACCCAACCCTGGCTCGAAACAGCACGGTCAAATGACTGCGTGGGACACAAAACTTTTTCAGTTGGTGGAAAATTTTGAATTTTGCCCGAGTGGCTGCCGAAGCCTACTCTTATCTATGTTATAGACCACCAAGGGATCTTTAATGTGCGCACCTAGCACCCGGACCCTCCCGAGATTTTTCGCCCTTGTCCGAGACAGCTAGGTGTAGATCTTTCCTACCAGAAGATCAGGGGTGTGGCTGAAAGACAGCAGTAAGGAGCCAAGGAGTAGCAGTAGAAAGGCTGCAGAAAGAGACAGTAGCCCAGAGTAGGGGGCGGGGGCAGAAAGAGGAGACAAGTTCTGTCAAAAACAAGATGTTTGAGTCTGTCTTTTAGGCATACGTTAAGAGTATGGTGGGAAATTTGTCAACTTTGTAGTATTTTAAGTGTATGCTGTAAATCCCCCCTTATTTTTTGGACCTGCTGAAGACTTTAACATCAAAGAAAACTCTTTGGAACCTTAGTTTCCAGTGACCTTTATAAATAGGTTTTTTCGATTCTGTTGGTCATCCAACTTTTAGACCCGAATGCAAAGATCTGAAAAGTTTAAACGAAGCTATTTCATTTTATCCCGTTTTAATAAATGTCAGACGAAAGAAAACAAACTAGTTTTTAGTCCATGAAATCATGAAATAACCTTTTGAGAAATGTGCAAAAGATCATGAAACGGCTTTAAGAATTGTATTAGCTCCCAATGATGCAAAAATTGGAGCTACCTTTTTTTATTGGAGTATTTCCATTTAATGTAGCACATAATTTCTAAGGGAAGTTTCCGAAAAATTCCTAAAACATTGGACCCCCAGAAAAACTGTGGCCTTAACACAATGAACACAAATGCTTAACAAACCATCATCATCATCCTCTTCCTCACTGGTGTCTTCATCACTACTTTCAGTTTTTTTAACAGGCTTGGCAGGCATTGCTTTCTTGGTCTTTACTTGCACAACCTGAAGGAAAAAAAATTTAAGATTGAATAATAACTCAAAACATAAACTGTACAACATCTGCAGCAGAAAAATAAATGCCAATATGAATACCGGTACAAAAATAAAAATGCCATCTGCAGTAAAATGAGTCCCAGATTCCACTTACACTGCCTCACATATAATCCAACTGAACCCCAAGATTTTTAAGACTTCTTTTTGAACGAATGGTATGATTATTGATGTCAATTTGTAGTTCTGGGAGATTTCTATGTAATGGCTTTTGTATCCCCACTTAACATTATTTCTGTCTCATTCAGTTTCAATTTATACTGGTCATCCATATTTCTAATTCCCAAATAGTGCTCAGTAGAGTCGACTAAAAGTGTATATTTAATCGAAATCAATAGACTTAAATCAGGGTGTCATCAGCATAACGATGGTAATTCATGCCATATTATAAAATATCAGCAATAGGTTGTGTATACACTGTAAACAAGACAGTTCCAAGAACACTAAATCTGAAAGAAAAAAAAACATAATCTAAACAACTGCTTGGGTTCGATCTTAAAAATATGACTCAAACCATTGCAGGACAGTAACCTTTATGCCAAAAGTAGTATTTTTAGTCCCCTGAGTAAAATGTCACGATTAATGGTATCGAATGCAGCTGAAAGGTCCAAAAGAGTAAGAATACTACTTTTGTTTCATCAATTCCTTTTCAAATATCAGTACATACTTTAAGTAAACATGTCTCTGTACTATGGTTTACCTTGTATGCTGAGTGGTCAGTTAAATACATGCAGAGCAGGTTGTAACGGAGTACAAGTACTCCGATACTTGTATTTACGTTACAATTTTTGGTACTTTTACTCTACTCTTGATACTTTTTATAAAAATACTTTTGAGTATTTTTAAAGCACATTTTGAAGCTTATTGAAAGAGTAAGTGCCAGCATTTCTGATCATAATTTAAGGAAAAAACACCCCCAATCAACCAAGAGTTAAAAGTTGAGATCAAAGAAAGGCCCGTCGCGTCAAAGATCAGCCACTTTCGTGAAGGTAATCACAAGCGTTATAAAACTCATTGAAACAGTACAATTATGCGACAGTAGCTCCTCTTAAAAAGCAATTCGGATATTTATCTTTGTCGTTGCTGACTTTCCGTGTTTTTTGGGTTTTTTGTTTTTTTTTACTATATTATGACAAATCACAAAACAGCTACCTGTTCCTCTTCTTCACTGCTGTCATCTTCCTCACTACTACTTTCTTCTGGTGGCGGCGCTTTTGCTGGTGCCTTTTTTCCTTTTTTGCCAGCAGGCTGTGCGACCTGAAATACAAATAGGTATAAAAGAATCAATAAAATCTGACATTGTTTAAAGTAAGTGAAAGTAGCATGGGTCTCAACTCAGAATTCTAAAAAAGGAGGAACTTTCTGGGTGATCGCCACAGAAGCCCTTTTTCGCGAAACACCCATTATTATTATTATACTGTTGAACCCTAGAATGCAGAAATGAAAACCATCAATTTATCAAAGCAAGGTTATTTCACACCAATTTGAGGGTTTGGGAGATAATTTCAAGTAAAAATCACGTACCAAATATTTACAATCTTGATTATGTACAGAAAGTGGTGGCGCCTGGGGTCGTGAGCGACTTATTTATATTTACCCTTCATCATATTCGCCTGTATATATAAACTATATAAAAAGGAATATTGTTTTGAACCTAGAACCAGAATATTGACTGTCATGATTCATATCATATCATATATATATATCCTAGATCTATGCTACTGATAAAACATAAAACATTGACACAAAGTATTTAAATCAGTATCAATATTTCAGTGGGCCTATACAAAAGTCCAGACCACCATATCCAAGTAGTGCCGCCTACCCTACTAGATCTACATATAAAATAGATCTCTAGATCTAGAATATCTACAATCTAGATCTAGAGGCTAGCCGTACAACTTAAGTACAGCTAGACTGGCAGTCTAGCCGTACTTATTCTTAATATGATGACTAGACTGACCATTTACAAAAAATAGGCCTACTGAATTGTAAATATACATTTTTAGTGTGCAGTGGCAGTACCTAACCTAAAGTATTTGTATTTGCGACGAAACCAGGTGCCTTAATGACAGTGTATGTATTTTAAACCTCCTGTTTTCTAATGTTAATAGGGCCTAAGATAAGTACGGCTAGACTGGCAGGACAGGAAGCTGGATTCACGAGTCACAGGAAGTCGGAAGTGATGTCATGCTGGACAAGAATCAGAGTCCGAATAACATTTTTTCATATTCGGACTCGAGTCCGAATAATCACTTCGTTTGCCGTTAGGCTGCATCCCTACTCTTTGTGTAGCCTATTTCAAATAGTACTTGGTCCTTGGTCATCAAGACTTGATTTCTTCTCTGGATGTAAACAAATGGATCGTGGACTTTAACGAACGGAACTACAATATCACACCAAAAAAAATCCCTCCACGCTAAAGTAGAGTCGGGTAACTTCGCCACCCTCAGTTGGCTTGCGACGAAACAAGCCTACACCTCCTCTAGGCTCAATGTAAATTATCCCAGTTTCGTCTGGAACTTTTCGTAGCCAATGAACATGCAGATAGCCCACTGATTGGTTTGCTTGCCAGTCGTACTTCATCTGTTTCGTTTTTTCAAGTGGATATGGTGACGGGGAACTTCGCCACCATATCGGGGAAATTCGCCATACTGGGAGATCATCTTATTTCTTTATATATGTAGATTATTAAACACATGTAAAAACTGATCTTTTGTTAAAGGAAAACCTGCATTTGCAGCTGCAATCACTTTGTCAACAATTTCATTTCTCTCTCTCCCAGCCCTCATTCCAAAAGTAGATAGATTTAGATCTAGATCGACTACAGACATGGTCGGCAAGAGAGGTTTTTTGGGAACCCTAGATCTAGATCTAAATTCTCAGGCTGCCCCAGAGCAGCTTTGCCCATCTTAAACCGCTTCAACGGCTTTCTTCAAATTACTTTATTAGGCACTTGGATAAAAATTTCAAAGCTTTCAAATTGCTTTAAAAACAATACCAATGCAAAGAGCTCAGTGACACGATTCCAAC
>NW_004797453.1:696706-701119 GCF_000002075.1 Aplysia californica
GGGAACTCTCTACGGAACTACTTCTGGACAAATCTGTTATTCTGTAACTGTAATAGGAGGACTTCCGTAACGAGCGACCACTATATGAGACAGAGCAGAATTGAGGGCAGGGGATAGGGGAAGATCTAGGGGTAGGGGTAGGGTAGGGGTATTGAGGGCTAGGGGTAGACGAGCGACCACTAGGCCTATATGAGACAGAGCAGAATTGAGGGCAGGGGATAGGGGCAGATCTAGGTAGGGGTAGGGGCAGATCAAGGGGTAGGGGTAGGGGCAGATCAAGGGGTAGGGGTAGGGTTTGGGTTAGGGTTAGGGGTCGACCAGTATGAGACAGCAGAATTGAGGGGTAGGGGTAGTATAGGGTTTAGGGTTAGGCCTCTTCTTTATTGTGTTTGATGGGGTGGTCACTCGTTACGGAAGTCCTTAATTACAGTGGAAGGTAAGTTGTGAGATATTTCATTGAGATGTACGATGGTTGAAAGGTTGGGGTAGTTGTCATTCGAATAACCGTGAGTAAAATACTAACGATACACATTATTTCACTAAATGAGCTATTATAAAGACTAGGGGGGAGTATTCGAGTTGTAGTTGTAGTGATTGGTCAAACGCGCGTATGAATACTTGTTGCAGGATGTAAACAAAGATGGGGCATGCAGGGACATTCGAGTGGATTTTTCAGATTCTTTAGTCGTCTCTGGACGCAGTGAGTGCTTTTATATCGTGTTTAGAACTCAAATTATGTTTTTTGAATGGATATTGTAGAAAGTGTTTTAATTGTTAAGTGGTTAATAGTTTTTCTTTCTCATTTTGGAGGGAAATTAACACTTTTGCTGGCGTATTAATATTTTTCCCGATTTTTCTCTATTATTTCATTGTATTGACCCGGTCTGCTTGGATTTTACCAAAAGTAGAAATGATGCAAACTATTTTTAGGTAAGGCGCCCATCTTGTTTGACGTCAGACCAGGATACCCCTCCGATCACGTGACTACATCTAAGTATAGACAACCGCACGGCACCAAAGATGGAAGTGTCTATGTATATATTATGCTTAATCTACACCATTTTCTCGGAAGTTCTGATAGCTGATTTGATAGCGCGTCTGCGTTTGATGTCGAGCAATGACTGTTGGAGCGGTTAGATTCCGGTCCCGGACAGTTTTTTTTTTCTCTTTTCCTCCTCCCGACTGACCAACAGTTCCATAAATTATAGGCCTAATTTGTAGAGTTGCTTTGACTTTGAAGTTGTTTATTTTTTTTAATGTATTAGTGATTAAACATGCAGGAGGGGGGGGGGTTGGTAGATCTAAATTTAGATATCTAGAACTAGATATTATCTAGTCCTCCTGCGTCTTTACGGCAATTTTCGTGCGGTCTTCCATCATGTCCAGGTAGGCCTAATAGATCTAGATCTAGATCTAATCTAGAATCTAGATCTAGATCTAGACTAGAAAATCCTAAATGTTACCGAAAACACGTCGTTCCATGTGGGTATCCCAGGAAGTGATGACATCACATTACTAAAATTAGCAGCCAATCAGAAAGATGCGTCATTTCTAAGTTTAACGGCATGTGTGAGTGACAGACAGACTGAGACCGAATGAAAAAGACTAGAAGAGTCGATGTGCCAGACCGCGGCGGTGCCCCCAGCGCACATGGCGTTAAACTTAGAAATGACGCATCTTTCTGATTGGCTGCTAATTTTAGTAATGTGATGTCATCACTTCCTGGGAAACCCACATGGAACGACGTGTTTTCGGTTACATTTCGGATTTTCTAGATCTAGAATCTAGATTCTAGACTAGATCTAGATCTAGATCTATTAGGCAGGCCTACCTGGACATGATGGAAGACCGCACGAAAATTGCCGTAAAGATGCAGGAGGACTAGATAATATCTAGATTCTAGATCTAGATATCTAAATTTAGATCTACCAACCCCCCCCCCCCCCTCCTGCATTTTTAACCACTAATACATTTTTTAAAATAAACAACTTCAAAGGAACTCTACAAATTAGGCCTATAATTTATGGAACTGTTGGTCAGTCGGGAGGAGGAAAAGAGGGGAAAAAAAACTGTCCAGGACCGGAATCGAACCGCTCCAAAAGTCATTGCTCGATATCAAACGCAGACGCGCTATCCTATCAAATCAGCTATCAGAACTTCCGAGAAAATGGTGTAGATTAAGCATTATAATATAGACACTTCCATCTTTGGTGCCATGCGGTTGTCTATACTTAGATGTAGTCACGTGATCGGAGGGGTATCCTGGTCTGACTTCAAACAAGATGGGCGCCTTACTTAAAAATAGTTTGCATCATTTCTACTTTTAATCGCATGTCCCCAGCACAGCAGTCAGTCTAGTTTTGGCAATTTCTCACCTACTACTTTTGTTTTTGTAAATTTAAAACTGCAGTGATGTCCCTTGCGCTGTTCTGTTTCTTTCTTTCCTGGTCCATTGCGTAGCAATGACAATGAAAAATTAAAATTTCATCCAAATTGCTTAAAAATGGGCTTAAATGAAAAAATAGTTAATTCTAAAAACTATGGTTTTTAAATTTTAAAAATCCATTGATAAATAAAAAAGTTATTGGGATTTTTGTTTGCAAAATGTTGGAGGACCTTCATATAGGGAAAAATCACCAAAATGTGGGACATGTTTTGATGTAGAAAGTGGCTATTCTCACCCGCCCGGAAGTTCTCGCAAGATCAACTCCTCCCCTCTTCTCTCTCTCTGTCTCTTTCTGAATACTGTCTATCGGTGTGGATGATCAAATTGACCAAAACAGAGTTAAAAAATGATGTTAGAACACAAAAGTAAATTAATTTGGTTGTCTGCAAAGATGCTACGGCTATTTAACTTTTCGAATCGAGCCGAACTACACGGGTCGCCATTTTGTTTTGCCCGGAAATTCTCGCGCTACTCCTCTCTCTCTTTCTATCTCTCTCTCCACTGCCCACAGACAAAATTGTACGCTTTTAGTAGGCTACAGTTGTAATGGAACGTTTGTTCACGGCACAGAATTCTACAATTTTTCTGTTATCACAGTGTAGAATTCTGTGGTTTAGGTTTAGGGTGAACGCAAAATTTGGTGAACGCGCACCGGGTGAGAATAGCCACAAGACTCGCCTGCACTATTCTCACTCTGGGTGAGAATAGAGGTGGCCTTTGATGTATTTTGAGGAAAAACTGTTCATAAGTCAGTAATGAATTGGAGCATATGAATGAAACTTGGCATCTCCATGTGATTTTTAATGCCGAATCTAGTTCTGCTATCACTTTTTCGGTGTCTTCATTACTTTGAATCTTAAAGACTGATATTTCCGTGAAATTTGTTGAATTGCGTTACATCGTTTTTACCGCGACGCGATCACCCCTTCTAAAACTCAGTAAAGCGCTATCGGGAAAACCCGCGATGTAGTCATCGGTGACCCATTTGGTTATAGACAGCCAATCACATGCCGCCTAGCGATCACGCGCCTCTTGCGTGCCGGCACCTCGCGTTTGGAATGCGCGATCAAGTTTCTAGATCTAGTGTTTTATCAATGGATGGGTGGTAATTTTAAGTTGGTACGGAAAATCTACTAATAGTACTAAACACAGAGATCTGAAATTTTACAGCAATAAAGAAGACATGTGGGGCGCTTGTGTGGTCGGCGATCAACCCGCAGCTCCGCTTAATTTTCGAACCGCAGAGGAAATTCGCACAAACACGGCAATATCTCCGGTTCTAGTAATCTTTCGGGATTGTACGCTGGCATGTCGTTAGTTTAACCTTTCCTCTGGTTGGTTGCCGAGTTTCATTTATTTTCGTCCAGGAGTTTACACGTTACTATACTTAGAAGAGAGTCACTTCTGATTCCGAGCGGCCCAAAAAATACCCCTCGCGCGGAGGCCGATTTCCGGCCCAAGGCGCAGCGGGCGATTGGCATTGCTACATTGCGAACACGTGACAATTTCGAACCAGGGATCGAAATTTTGCCGTCCTACCAATTTTGACTTCGCTTTTTTAGTTTTCAGGTGTGTTTGCACTTTTTAATCACATATTAAAAGGGAATTTTCTTAATGATGTCTATTGTTATTAATTTGGTGGATAAATGGCTACAAATGATTATTTATGCAACATGATGTGTCGCGATTCGTGCATTAAGTACTGCCGCGCTACGGTACAAAGTATTGTCATAGTGCCCTTACCGTCTGCCGCGCTGCGGTACAAAGCATTGTCATAGTGCCCTTACCGTGGCAGTAGGGATTTAGGGGTCAAGAGAGTGAGAAAGAAAGAACTGCATTGTTTTAGTCAGTTTACTGATGTTGCTGTATTCATTTGTGTGGGTGGGGGGGGGGGTGGATGTGTGTGAGAGAGAGAGAGAGAGTGTTTGTATGTGTGTGTGTATGGGGGGGGGGGGGGGGGGGAAATC
>NW_004797453.1:701219-709155 GCF_000002075.1 Aplysia californica
CGTTTGTTCACAGCACAGAATTCTACAATTTTTCTCTTATCACAGTGTAGAATTCTGTGGTTTAGGGTGAACGCAAAATTTGTTGACACGCGCACCGGGTGAGAATAGCCACAAGACCCGCCTGCACTATTCTCACCCCGGGTGAGAATAGAGGTGGCCCAGGAGGAAAGGGAAGCTTAGTGGGAAGATGCATGCCTGCCCTAAAACATCGCGTTGTTTGTTCATCATAACAATAGATCTAGATTTTTATGATTGGTTGGTCAATTGACAATGAATTGTTTCTGGTCCCAAGTAACTTAAATTAAACTCTTCCTTGGTCAGTATATCGGATTATTCCTATTTTATATCGGTATGGAGGGTCAGGTGGCGAATTTCCCCGAATCTACTCTACCACACAACCAGCAAGCCAACAAGTCTTCAGTCCAAGCCATGTCTTCACCATCCTATCATCAGTTACAAAACTAGATTCTAGATTTAGATTATAATCTTAAGAATAGATAGATCTAACTATAAAACAATGAAAATTTAGCGAGATTTTGATCTCTTTATCTAGATCTAATCTCGGAAAGCCCACCACGTGGGACAAAACACTACCAATGCTTGGTCCATGATGGCATGTGCCATGTGCTTTTGAGTAACAAACTGAAACGAACACTTCAAATGGCTATGATTTTAACCATTTAAACCAATGAAACTTTAGCTAAATAATACTACTGAGGTATTTTCAAAAGTATCAAAAATATACTTCACCGTCTGCTTCTTTGTTGCTTTTTTCGGCATGTTTACAACGGTTGTACAAACAATGCGTGCGTGTGTGAATTCAGTATTCGTGCCTCGTGCCACAGGTCTGGTGAAGAGTGTAGGCTAGGCTGTTTTCTTACACTGCACAACGCACATGGGATAAATTTATGCCAGGGGATACCAGGTCCTGTTTAGGCAGTGCCGCCGTGCCGCCGTATAAAAACCTGCCACAATATCGCCAAAATAAGTTATGAAGCATTCACGAATGTTGGCTTCATTAGGCAAATTGAAAGTAAACTATTCATGGTAATCTATTTTCTTAGATTCATTTTAGTTGAAAGAATATACATTTATACAAAAGAAATGATAAGTGGGTTTTGATTTGATCTTTTAAAAAAATCGGTTTTCTATACGTCAAACTTAGGCCTAGGTGGCAAGGCCCTTAAGGGAGATAATCATTAAAAATCCTATCTAGACGTCTGTCCGGGTTTTTTTAAATTCTAGCCTAGGCCTAGGGCCTATGCAGGCTTGCTTCTTATTTTTTGGTATTAGTCTTGATATCAAGCCAGGGAGCTTAGAAAATTACCGAGAGTGGAAAGCGAGGCGGGATGCGGGTATCGGGCTCCGCGCATAACAAAGCTAAAGTAAGACGGTAAACATGGGTTTTTTTTAGTATGGGGTTTTACGGCGCTCGCAACTGTATAAGATAAGGTCATCATATGAGTGCGCGAAACACAAGTTAGTTGTTTTTTTTTGTAGATCTATACGCAGTTCACTGCACGGCTGGGTACGGGTCATTTTGATCTTAAAACGTTAAAATATTTAAATTTTGGAGTACATAGACTATATAATTTGAGTCTAAAAACAACTTTCATATAAAACTTTTTAATAATTCAATTTTGTTCTACACTACAATTTTCCATAAAGGCCAATTTAATGGCCTTCATAAAATCCAAAATTCTGTTGGGACCAATGACGGGAAAATGTCTTGCAATTTTTTAAATTTAAAGTATTTCCTTCGGATCTCTCCGAAGTCTCGACATTCGGTTAAAATGTGTCTAATGGTAAAATTTGAGTCGCATCCGACACAGAACGGCTTCTCATCTCCCTGTATAGTCCGTTTCGTTAATCCGTTTTAACTGCGCAACGTGTTAGAGATATTTGGCTATGCACATTCAATTGTATGTGCATAAAATAGTTGTTTGAGAGGGGGATCCATTTACTGGTGGTATTTAATTAGGCGTGAGAGCTAATTAAAAATCACTCATTTAGCTATTTGACCAAAACCGCGCACCATACAAAAAAACCCAGCCTCCCATGCCGGATGTGTAGGCCTAGCTGACAACACTTTTCCCCGCTGAAAACTCAAGCTTGAAAACTCAACACACACACGTTTCCGGTAGACCTACGCTTCGTGGACAGGTCCACAGAGCTGCCGTTTTACTACGATTATAAGGCGCAACTGTTGTGAATAGTTTTTTAATTTAGCCAAAAGACTAAAGCAGAGAAATTAAATACCATCATAAGCGCTATAGAGTAGAGAAATTAAAAACAATCACTGCAATAACAACGCTAACGCTAGCAAAATAGGCGAAAAAGTATGGTGCTCCATTGTGACCACAACCTACTAATTCTTTGGGTACACCAAATGCAGGATATGGCGATTGATGACAGAACAGCCGTAATATTCCGTTCTTAGACTTTGTTTGAGAGTGAGTGTTTTAATTTTTTGTGGAATAAGTGTTACTGTTCCATGAATGGGTTGGATAAGCGAAAGAATAACATCATGTACATACAGTAATGGACATGATGACTGAGCATCATCGTAATGCACGTTAAGTATGGCTTTGAGTCGAGCAAATCCAACTTATAATTTCTTCACTTGATGTACATAAACTATGCATACAAATTAAGAAAACAACTCAAAACAAACTATTCCATGAGTCAACGATAAAAAAAACATGTCCATATCACTTTTTTCTTCATTAAGCACCATGGCACGACAATTCACTCGCCTTGAAAGTGATGTTGCATTTCCTGAAACGAGAGGAGAGGATGAGAGAAGATGCCAAGAAATCAACTGGGACCTTTGTGCTTTATGCTAGACTGACACTGAAGAACACTCGATTTGCTTACTAGGGGGAGGGTGCTGGATATGTCTATGTGACAGAAAGACTAAAAAAGTGAAGAATTTCAGTTAACAAACTCAAGGTAAAACGTAAACACAGTTGAGGAGGTCAGAACTGGAAGAAAAGCCGACCTGCTGATCTGCCTCATGTCCCTGGGCACTCAAACGAAGAAAACAACTTCTTCGGTCCCAGTAATCAACTCCTCCAGTCAGGAGCGTTGAGGTTCTAATGGAGGTCGACGAATTTGGTGCAGATCCATCTCTGCACAATTCCAGACGATCTGCTCGACGTCACAGACCTGGGGCAGGATGAGTTTGATCTGAAGTGTTTATATGCAGACTTCACATCAGAACCTGACCTTGAAACAGCTGCAGAGATTCTGCAAGTGCCGTCTGTTGAGGAAAGCTGGATGGTTGAAGCCAAGGTACTTGACGGGGCTGCAATTGTCCAGATGCATGGAACAAAGCTTTCAGAGACATTACTTGAGTACTTAACCAGCATTTTCGAACCCTACATTCAAAGGCAGTTATAGGGTGTGAGAAGAGTTGATGTGGCATGGGATATGTACTTCCCAGACCGCCTGGAGGCTGCTGCAAGGAAAAAGAGGGAAAAGAAAGGTACTTTAATTAATATCTCTAAAGCTGGTGTGGTCGCCGATAGCAAGGTAAACGTTAAACAGGAAAGTACATGCTGAAATGACTGGTATGTGCTATGGCAAGGTTTCCTTTTTTAAAAAGTGACCAAGCTGTCACATTCAAGGTGATGCGTAGAACCGTGCAAATCCTGAACGACAATATCTTTATGTCATCTGAGATGTACCAGCGACTGCTTTCAATGGCCTGTGTCCGTGGTCCCCCTTGAATCTTCTTTATTCAAGTATAAGTTTTCACCTGTGGCTCCTGCCTTATTTCACGACAACGGGAGTATGAGGAAGACGGACGAATGTCTCCTGGCCAATCACATCATTAACACGTCCCAAAACATTGTTGTAAATAATGTCAATGACAAGCCTCATTATCTGGTGTATGATGGCATCCACATCCTTCATCGTCTAAACTGGATAAAGGTTGGAACAGTGAAAACATTGTATCAGCTATTCGTCAACTGTTTGCTCCACAACAGGACGCCAGCTATTCGACTTTGTGTCGTCTTTGACAGTTATGAAACTATAACTACCAAAGCACCTGAGCAAAAGAGAAGAAAGACTACGTACACACCACATCCAGTCGTTGATCTTCATCACAGCACAAATCTGCGGACTGACAAAGATTCATTCCCTACCAATCTTCAGAATAAGCAAGCATTGATGCGACTCTTAGGGTCGTCACTGGAAGAAAAAGACAGTTGATAGCTCTACTTTTGGGGCAAACAGATGCCAATGTAAAAGACATCACTGACTTAGGAGTCAAGTTCTTGTCATTCCTTTACTGCAGTGAGTGGGCCGCAAACCTGAGCCTTACTGATCTTCGATATCAACATATCATCTCCCCAAAGTTTGCCACTTGAACGGATGGCCCCAACAGAGAGAGCCGCACAATACCAAGCCCTTAGAGTGCATCACCAGGTTAGTAAATGGCTTAATCTGCGCACTGTCTTTGACGTTGTTGATTACGACTTTACTGTGAGTGACAACATTATGAGTCAGGTGATAACTGACAATGCTCCGGCCCCAGATGAACTGCTACGTGAAATCCGCTGTTCATGTAAGAGCAGCACTCCACCATACAAATCCTGTACTTGCTGCAAGTACAACATCTCTTGCAGAATACATTGTCATTGCAGAGGGCAGTATGAAAAGCTTCAGAAACGGACACAATTTAAATTGGGCCTAGTGAAGGAACCGCCGAGCTCAGTATCTTCTAGTTTACACATTGAGTGTGCCTGGCCCACGACGCGGATGGAGTGGAAGGGGACTGGCTCTCTACCAATCAACGCAAACAGACTTGTTCTTAAGTAACAAGGGTAGGAAAGACTCTATAGCTCTTCAGAGCAACCAGCCTAGAGGAAGGAAACCCATACACAGCAGAAGTCATACACTTATGACCATTACTCAAACAATGGAAGTGGGGAGTTCCAAAGGTGAAATCACGAAAAGGTCTTATTTCGCCCTAATTTTACTATTTTTACTTATCTTCCCATGTTTACCAAAGAATTTTCCTGAAGCTTGGCATACAAAAGCCGAGCTGCATGCTATGATCGAACAAGGATTTATTTTTGAGGTTTATATGATCTCACCATATTTTTTTGTTTTAAAACGTATATTATTATTATCTCAATCATGTGTTACCGCCAATAGGTAACTTAAATGTAAGTTAATTGCATTAACAACATAAATTCTGTGTTTTTCTTGTTGATATGTTGAATTTGATACCAAACACGACCATATTTGAGCTATTTTTAAGATGACCTTGAGAGCCGCACAATACCAAGCCCTTAGAGTGCATCACCAGGTTAGTAAATGGCTTAATCTGCGCACTGTCTTTGACGTTGTTGATTACGACTTGAAGACCTTGACCTTTTATAATCTTTAAATGCTAATTAAGTGATAACTATGGGGTCACTTTTAAAAATAAAAGTATTTCTGTGTTTCATTTGACTATCTCTTTCATTCTGAACAAATAAATGACATATTTTAACAAATTCGAAAATTGACCTTTTTGACTTTTATTAGGTTAAAATTAAGCATGTTCCCCAAGGGCGATTTTGTTTGAATTTTTTTGGGTAGTACTTAACAGCTCAAAGTTCAAGTTGGCCCAAAAATTTGGCTGTTATCTTTTAAGTCCGGGTTCGATGTCAATTTTTACTGGCCTAGTAGTAGTATGTCGGCGTGACCTCATTACATGAAATATCATTAGACCCTATTTTTGCCATTTTTATATGCCAAATGTATTTTTCATTATCATTCGTGAATGATAGACAGAAATCTTACATTTTGAGTTCTCCTTTTGTGTCTGGATATTTGTTGACAATATAATGTGGTGGTCTAGTGAGTAGACTGAGAAAAATTATAGTGACCTACTTTGACAGCTGGCCACACCCACTTCCGGTCAAGGATCATCATGGATCCCTTGCTTATTTGAAAGGTAATTGTCTTATGAGACATATGCACCTTACAGTATGTCTCTAACATGAAGTGCAGCATACCCCTAATTTTCGCCATTAAGGATAATATGTGTGTGTCAGAGCCGTGTGTCCGATGCGCAATCGAGTAAAAATGACTTCGTCTCTTCCCGTCTCTTCCGGAGAGGTCCGAAGGATTTCGCGGTCCCAGTATGGGTTTTATATTATAGAGTTTGTTATTCTTCTGGGGGGGGGGGGGGGGGGGGGGGGTTTCCCGTGGCTCTCCCAAATACTGGAGGTGTACTTTTTTACTTTATTTTTTTAAGTCAGTCTGTGGGAGAGTGTTCGTCGTTGATCCCAACAGAAGGGATGAGGATTTCTTCGCACGGTCATCTACTGCTCGTTTCCTCGGATGCCCACATGTCTAGGTATCCATGCGAACATAATATTTTTTCCTGTTTCAGAAAGGGTGTAAATTTTCTGTTGTAGCCTAACTATTTTTGGGTGTAGGAGTGTGTAGTTTGTGAGTGAGGGGATGCAAGACAGAGTCAGAAAGGATAAGGAAAGATTTGTTAGGAGAATTTTCTACGGAGTCCAGTGCCATGTCAATGGCAGTGGCCCCCGAGGAGGAAATGGAGGCTTCGGGATCAAGACAGTCTTGATAACATATTTTCTATGATACGTAGCAAAGGTGGACACGGGGTCAACCCAGATCCAATGGAATTCCGTCTTGCATTACGGCAGACAATGGTTGAAGCTGTGCTTGTCACCGGAGATACAAAAACTGTAAGGATGATCTCGATACCTTTCTCTTTAGTTTTGAAAATCTTGTGTCGGAAGGGGGCTTTAACTCTGTTAGAAGTCGGTTTCAGATGGATGTTCTAAAAACCAATCAGGAAAATCCTTACAGTAAAGTACCTGAATCACCAGGGATTTAAACAGCGGAGGATAACGATAACTTCTGGCGTACAATGGTGGCTATGTTGCTTCTAAATTATACCAAATCGTGTGTCCCCTCTGCCAGAAGATGCTGACACGGGAGAAAGTGCCGGACAATGCTGTACACACGTTTCTGTATGAAAAGAATCACGACAAGACCCAAACAACCGACCTACACGCACCCTCTGATGCCTTGCACCAAGTCTTGGCCGTGGCAGAGACTACATTTCGGGAAAATGCGTCTGTATTTAAACTGCTCGTCTCTGGCCTAAGAACAAGTCCTATTCGCAAGATCATGTCATTGACTGAAGGGATTGCACTTCAGTGTGCAAGCGACAACCCTTGTGAGGTCCATTTCCTGGCCACAAACCTGTTCGTGAACATCAGACTTCATTTTGTCTTCAGAACCACCAACCGAGAATATGCAGGGACCAATTCAAAGGAGTCATCTGAAAGAAAAACTGCCGCATTTCAGCATCAGTAGGGAAGATAAGAACGTGCATTCCCAGTAGTACTGAATGGATTTCTTTTATGTAGGTGAAGTTAGTTTTGTTGCTGTGTCGTTCTGCTTGTAGCCTAATTGCTTAACTCTAATGAATACTTTGAATCATGTACAACGTGACCCATGTCTTTATTGTTTATACTTGAAACAGGGTTAGGGAACTAGTCTCAATGATGTTGATAATTGTAAAAATACGAGTTTCGGGCTATAACAAAGAGGGGTCAGCTAAGGCACACACATAAACGTCAGATTATAATTTAATTATATGTCCTGAATGCCGCTTCCCAACGAAACACCAATAGGCCAACTGTTACAAAAATGGGTCACTAGAGGTCCAAAAGGAGTTCACTAGTTCAAATCGGAGGCATCATGGTCATCTATTACCAGGGGCGGTTTGTTAACTGGACAGTTGACAAGAGATTTATTGCTGATGATGATTTTCATTCAGTTTTAAGTAAACCCAAACAAACATGTATCAACAGTCAAAAAGCGCCTTGCCGATTTGAAGGCGTTCAAATAGACAAGTGATTCACAGCTGTTTTGTCGCGTTTGTTTATCACGCCGG
>NW_004797453.1:712097-714264 GCF_000002075.1 Aplysia californica
GGGGGGGGAGTGAGAAAGAGTCGATGTGAATGACGGCCGGTCAGTTCTATAAACCACGAAGCGCCACTGTCTATTACACATTCGGGGTATCATATGTGGCTCAGAATCCCATAGAACAGGAAATCTTTGTGAGCAATTTTGTAAAGACCCCTTTATTCCAAGTCAAGACGAGAAGACGCTGTGATGTGGTGAATCGTGAGACCCTAACCTGAAATGTCTTTGCCGTCTTGACAGTACAATTCATCCAGCACTGGCCCACACCCTGCGCACGTTGTATTGTTTGTAAACCGTCTTACGTTGAAAGTAGGTCACCGCGCTGCGATCTTGCATCCGCCAGCTTTGTTGTCAAGGATTGCCCGCCTCACCTTCCTCTCTCGCTACGCTTGTAGTATACAGACTCTCTGGTATTACCCAAAGAGGTTAAAGAAATAGAACTACAGGCCTTAGCTGTGACGTCATGATTGTCAAACTCGAGGGGGGCGCGCCATACCGGAGAGGTGCACAGCAACACTTTTCAATCATTAATGATACTCTACGAAGTCTTTCGATGTTGATTTTTTTTTTTTTGGGGGGGGGGGGGGAGGATATGATCTACCTATCGCTTAACTAGATTAAGACGACGAAGTATCAGTCTGCTATCCTCGTCACGGACTCGATGAGTACCTTCGAAAAAGGGAAGAAACACATGATGTATGCAGACTTGCGAGAGGCTATATTATTATATACAAAGCAGCAGACTCACAAGGGTTGTATGGATCCCTGGTCAGGCAGGAGTTCAAGGCAATGAACGTGCTGATAATCTAGCCGGCCAGGCTGAGATTGGCGGCACCATGCAATTAGATCCACCAACAGTCATGGCAGCGTTAACAGCATGGTTCAACGACCACAGAGAAGATGAAGACACCACTTCACTCACAATGGATAAACTGTTACTGAGGGAAACTGGTGTCTCTAGGGGGTCGGGGAGAGACAACAACCTACGTGGAAAAGCCAGAAGAAAATCCAACCAGCTGTTAACTAGCACGATCAGCAGGCAGACCCTTTCATAGATCCTGGAGAGGAGGGAGGAGCAGCTATGGCATTGTGTCGCCTGCAATTATGCCTATTCTCTACCCAAGTAACCAAGTAACCTATCGCTAAAAATGTATGTACTCATATTGATTTTTGTGATTGTTTACCTTTAAATGAGCCAGCTAATCTCCAAATAATGCGAATAATAGAGAGAGTGATACCATATGGGTCAGTAAAATTCAGAAAACAAATGAATGAGATGGACTTGGTGATCACTTGTTTAAATAAAAAACAATTTTATTGAAATTGTTTGCTGTGCGTCGCTCAGACAGTATGTCTAGATTTAGCACCGCTGACTAGAACAAATAAGCGCTCGTATCGCCCCCCAGGAATCAGGAATGTGACTGCCATGATGCGAAGTTACTAGAACCCTCATCTGCAACTCTAGCATACCTTCAGGGCTGGCTGAACGGAAAAGAACCACTGTCGATGTTGCTGAGATGAGAGAATTTAAAGTAGCCAACCAGGCGTAACTACTCACAAAGAAGTCCGCCGTAATACATGTATTCTGTCTCATTAGCTGAACCGATGCCAAACAGCATGTGCAACAGCATCAGGAGGAGTTCATGGAAGATGGAGCATTGTGTAGCCAAACGCCATTGCCAATAAACACCAATTTTAGAAAATATTGTGAACGTTTAAGATGAGGGAGAGCTATTTAGGCCACATATGGCCTAAATAAGGTCAACCTCTCCCAACGTAACATTATTTAGGCCACCTGTAGCCTAAATAAAGTTTCCTCTTCCCCGAAACATTATTTAGGCTACATAATAATATATATGCTCAAACTACCCTTTCCACGCAACTGAGTTCGTTCCACTTTCATAACGGTGCACCTTTCTCATTTAGTACAGTTTTGTCTCAGTGTACAACTTATTAATTATAATCATAATGAAAATTGTAAGAACAAAGCACAATACGCAAAATTGTGCTCAATCCCAATGGTTTGAATGAGGGTAAGATTTTTCCTTCCCTGGAGGGTCAAAAGCTAGGCTACCATTTTGGCACACTTTGGTCAAGTGAAAAGGTCAAATTCTCCGAATGGACTTCCTGGTCAAATTTGGTGTATAAAAAGTGTGTACACAGTATATATATA